>NW_010305708.1:79121-90085 GCF_000700745.2 Antrostomus carolinensis
TAGCTTATAGGATTAATGTGACTGAAGTACAAAAATATCCAAGTAGAACTACACCTACATATAAGAATGTTCCGTCTTTACATTGGTTTCTGCCAGAAGAAATATATAAGTGAAACCCTGGAGTTTAAAAATTTTCCTGTTGAGGTGGGAGCAGAAAAAAATTGGAGTTTTTGTTCTGCTGGGGTATGTGGTTGCACTGCATCTTTCAGACATCACCTAAAAATCTTTGAATTGCAGCAATTCCTGAGACACGCTACCAGGCTTCCCTACTGCTGTAGTTCTTTTGAAGATTATTAAGAAAAGAGTTGAGGTAGTTTCAGAGAATAATCTGAGTATTTTTTTTTTTCTCTTGAGATTGTCTCTGCAATGGCTGTTTTTGAGACTTATTTCCCTGAAAGTTTCAAATTGGCTATAAAACAGTGTAATCAAAGTCTGTCCTGTAAGGAAAGGATTTCTATTGACTTCACTGTCTTGCAGCTGGGCTTTAGGAATCAAAACAGTGATATACAAAACAATTTTTAAATCATTAATATGGGTTTCTCAAAGTCACTTCAAGCTGTGGCACTCACAATTTAAAAGTGCATAGCCCATTTTTTTTTTTTTTTTTTTTTTAAGAAGAAGCTTCAACATGCTATACTGCAAATGGGATTAAATTGGTTCTTTGTAAAGCTGTGCTTTTAGTGCAGGAATGGAACATGGGATTGGGATTGCTTTCAATGACACAAACCAGTGTATCTGATGGTAAATCCTCCCCAAGTTTCTTTTAATTTGTTTCCAAACAAGAAAGGATATAGAAGTTAAATCCTATATTACTCCCACCAGTGAAAAATCTTGAATACCATCCCAGAGCCCTTTGTTTCTAAAAATAAGGTATCTTGCTGGGAAAGAATAGGAAGTTGTACTGGTAGATGAACACTTTTAAATCACACCTGTTGGGACTCAGCTGGGTTCTGGCAAGAATAGGAAAGAATTTTATTTTCTCCTGTATGCAAGTGGTCTGTGGGATTTCTCCTGTTGCCTTCTCTCTGTCTTTCTCAAGTAACAGAGATTATTGAGATCAGCTGACCAGGGCTGTGATGTGAATCTGCCTCTCCTGTAGTAGTTTCCAATGAAAGTCTAAAGGCCTTTAACTATAAAAAGTAAGGAAGATAAAATGGAAATTGCAAAATTAAACTTTACACATCTCCCTCCCAGCCTACAGTGCATATCCTTGCTTTTAGGGAGTTACACAGCAGCTTCCACATGGCTGTGGAGAATGGTATCACTGATATGATACATGGTATCACCATGGAGAATGGTATCACTATGATAGTTTCACTGGAATAGCCCTTGACTAGCAGCCAACACAACCATTCACCCACTTCCCCTCCATTCCCAGGGCATAGGGGAGAAGACTGGGGTGGCAAGGAAAAGAAGGCTTGTAGGTTGGGATAAGAACAGTTTAATAATAGAGAAAAAACTTAAAATATTACTAATATTAAAATAGTAGTGATAATGATAACAGTAACAAAATATGAAAATGAGTGACACCCAATGTTATAGCTCACACCCCTCCTGACCGAGCCCAGCCTGTTCCCAGATAACGATCCCAGAGGAGCGACAATCCTGAACCAAAACCGCAATCCTGGAAGAGCGAGAGCCTGAGAGAAAGACAGAGAGAGCTAAAAGGGGAAGAGACCCTCACTAATATACTGGACATGACGTGGTATGATATGGAATACCCCATTGGCATATCTAACTGTCAATTAAGTTTATTAATTTAAATATTCTTCACCCCCCTTAAATCTTGTGCTTGTGGACTAACAGAACACAAAGTCCTTCACTTCCAGCAACAGAAATGCAAACACTGGTACGTTATCAGTGTCTCTCTCATAGCAAGTCCCAGGATGAAAGCAAAACACAGCACAATTCTAGCTTCTGAAAAAGAAATCCAGCTCTGTTTCAGCTAAAAACCAGGACTATCACAAATATTAACATAAGCTTAATCTCTCTAGAGGCTCTTAAGTCTCTGCAGAGTGTCTTAGCCTTGGCCATCCCAGGGGAGCTGCTGGATCTCAACTGCACACTGTACCTCTCTGCCCATCACACCTTGCAGCCCTGTCCCCTCCTGAGCAGCCTCCAGGGCAATCTCTCTCTCCGGTCTGGGCGCTTCTAGGTCAGTCAGTCTTGTTTAAATTAACCTGTCAAAGTAGTGGACAAAAATCAAATAAGCAATTGATGTTTCTTTATATGTATATATACACACACATTAAATCAAGGTGAATAGTGTGGGTCAACTCTGCAACACAGCATCTCTACAGTACATAGCTCGCTTACATAGGCTAACACTGGGTCTGGCTTTGCATAAATAAGGAAATTTTCTCCCATGGTTGGTAGAAACAGGAAACAGGAAGAAAGAGAAATTTTCTCTTTCTTGGAAAGGAAGATGAGGAAAACAGAGAAGGAAAATGAGGAAACAGAGAAGAAAGAGAAATTGCTGTGTCAGACATAATTTCCTGTTGGGATCATCTCACCACAACAGTTTTCCAATCATGAGGAAACCTAAGGCACTCATTGTGCTTTGGTCTGTCTTTACCTCTATTTACAGCAATTTGAGAACTGAAACTTCTGGCTTAAAGAAACCTTTAGGTATGATTATGAAGTATTTGTGTGAACTTTATTGACCTGTAGTATATAGAGGATCAGACTAGATGACATGATGTTCTCATCTGTCTCTTACTTCAGCAAGACTAGAAAAATATGACATTTAAAAAAAAAAAATGTTTTGTCAAGGTATTTTTGAAACATAGATTAAATCTTCTTGTGTTGTAACTCTTCCAGGAGGTCTCTGGGCCAACCTGCAGTTGAATTTCATGATTATCTTAAACCAAGCATCTATGAATATTTAGTTAGGTGAGAGCACACAACAAAAGAAAAGGCTGGGATACCTCACTTCTCAAATCAGTTGCCCACTGTGAAAGCTAAGTAACACATTTTGGGGACTCTAATTTAATTTCTGAATAAGTAAAAAAGAGATGAAAGCTTATAAAAAAGAATTCAGTATAGAGGACAGAATCTTTACATGACTTCCGAGCATATGTATACACACTTTACATTAATTTTTCTTTTTTTTTTCTTTTCCTCTTTCTAGAATCTGCTCTGATAGTTAATGGACATAAAAGAATTTTCATTAAAAAGGAACTTTTAGAAAAAATGAAAGGGTCTTTTAACAAAAAGTTAGAAGTGGGAAATTGTGCTGCAACTGTAGCAGAACACAGAAGTACACTGCATTAAAGAAGAGGAATTATGTAGGTATAAAGAGAAAACAAGAGGAAATGCTGACAGAACTGTCTAGAAACAAGTCTCTTTAAAGGTCAATAAATCTGTTATTCAGGGAGATGAATATTAACCCTATTTTTAAATGGTCTTGCTTCTTTCCTTTGCTTATACACTTGATTCAGGTTAATGGTTCTTTAGTGCCCGAATGAAGTACAACTGTTTTTCTTGCATCTAGTCTAGGTTTCCAATCAAACAATAAAAAAGAGCAGACTTTGCACATCATGGTGCAGAAAATGGGAAAGATTCTTCCCATGGTAGAATTTAACCTTAAAAAGAATATAAAGCACAAAGTGGGACAGGACTTAAAAGGGGAAAAAGAGTGAACTGAAAAGTCAGACAATTTTGTAAGTCAGAGCAGCTACAATGCTTAAATCAAGTCTAAGAGGAAAGAAACTGAATTATCAGCTAGCCTGATTCTTAAAGTGCCTCTAGTCTTAAAATTAGTGTAATTATGCCTGCACCACAGGGATTGAATGCACAAGAGTTGGCACTATATACCATCTCCTGACGATGCTTATCAAATATCAGCACTGCTGCCAGGACTAAAAATCCTGATTATTCCTGATAATATACCCCAGAGGCAAACAACAGTGACTGAAACTAACACTGACCAGAAAAGAGAAGTGAAATAACTTTCTTAAGGTATGAATATCATACTCAGAAAAGAATATATAACAGACATGTAGTCAAGGCTACTTTTATTCTATTTTGCTCTCTTTAACTATTTTTTTTGCTATTAGTTTCTTAATATGCATATCTATGTGTGCATTGTACCATAATGAGAATTTTCCTGCCTGTATTTCCATGCTTAATCACACTTTTCTTGGATTCAACAACATACACTGCTACCCCACCGAAATTTCAAAGATGAACTCATTTTGAGCTCACTGTATTAACACTCTGTACATAAAAAGACCATGATTTCCAACAGCCTTGTGAGGTTATTTGTACCTATCTAAACTCTATGAAAAATGATAGTGCAACAGAAAAATGCAGAAAACTAAAAAAAATGTACAAGGCTGTGGAAGATCAAACATAGTGTCTGACATTTAATTGAGCTTTGCAATCAAGAAAAATGTAGTTGCTATTCTACCATATCTATGGAAACATCAGAGTTCTTCCTGCAAAGTATTGACTAAAAATATACTTACCCAGTGCAACACAATTTAGCAACAGCATGTCATCAGATTGACTCTTACCACTTGATTTCAAATTCCGAAAGATAAAATAATTAGACTAGAAAGTAATCAAAGTTGTGAACAACTGTATCTTCTGAATCATTCTCAATTACTATGAGAACCAGGGACTTTTCTGATGTCCTGTACACATTTTTTGCTTTAAATTACATATATCTTGAAAACATTTGAAGTGAACATCATGAGGAAAGAATATATAACTTTTTTAACATAAAAATTCATTAATCATGCAAAAAAAAAGCAGTGAACTGCACTTTACACATGGTATTTTAAAGTATTGGAATGTTTATATTAAATATTCCTAAAAATAAAAAGGTAAAAGGGTACAAAATTTTGTTGTTGCCATTTTTACCACATGGATAGAAGTGGGAAACATTCACCAAATCTTTAGAAAAGCAAAAAGGACAACAGTGAAACCATAAGAATCATTATCCAGCTGTAGAATTTTGAACCTTAGTTTTGGGGCAATTTATTTTGAAACTGAAGTCAGTATTATTCAATGTCCTCTGCTCTGAATTCCTTGTCAAACTGATGTTTAATGAAGGGAATTATTATTATGTAATTAATTTTGATAACTCAAAACTGTCAGTCAATTTTAGATGAAGAACAATGTACTTTTATTATTGATTATTTTTTCCTTTAAAATCGTTAATCTATATAGCTCTCTCTCAGTTATGAAATGTGTTTACCTTTCCTGGTAATTTCAAATGACAAAACACTCTGCACAAAATCAGTGACTTAGTCAATTATTGAATGTACTGAATTAAAGCTGCATTCCGAGCTTGCTCTGCTCACTGAACACTGTTATTAAAGGTATCACGTACAGACCTTTGACAGTTAGTACAACTTGTGTCATTCTATTTAAATTACTATAATCCAGACTGAGACATATAATTTATACTGGTCTTCAACACAGAAAATAAATTAAAACTTCAGGTTTTATTACCTCTGCATTATTAAAAAAAAAAAAAATAAATAGTCAACAAGACTGTCTGCATTATACTGAAATCATACCATTTCAGTCTAACTCTGTCTAATAATACACTTCTCTTGCACTAATTCAAAATAAAAGGACAGCGATAGTTCTAATGGTTAGGATAGAATAACAGGATACCTTTTCCCTTGCTTCTCTTTCTGTCTCTGTTCTCATCCTCTGATGCTGTGTACATTCCTTAATTTTTCTAGTCTTGAATTTTCTCTGCTGTGCACACTGTGTCATCACCTACATCCTTGCAGAGAGGCAGAACTAATGCAGCCATACTGGACATGAAAGGTGAGACAGAACAGAACCAGATTAAATAGCTACAGGTCTGACTACCCTTCCTGCTATAAAGAAGGTGTATCCTACCAAGAGGTCCAAATGCAAGGGTAAATCTCACTCACATTGGAATTCTTGGCTCACACCCAGCACTAAGTTACTGTGTGTGCTCTCTACTGCATGTAACTACAGACACCGTGAAAGGCAATTTCTACTTCTGGAGCAGATAGACTACCTACAATCTTGGTCAGCAGGGGCTCTGGCTCAAGGACCCCTGGCTCAAGGCTCACGACGTGCACCAAACCCCTTCGGCAAGTGAAGCAGGCAGGATTCACAGGGAGATTTCTAAAGCACAGATGTAGTTGTTTTTTAAAACTACAGCGATTTAGAAACCTCTGAGGAAGAAACAAACAAGCTAGCAAACCTGCAACAGAATTTTGGCAAATACTTTCTGCTTTTTTACGTCACTGTAAGTCCTGGGGTTGGTCAAGTGTTAAAATCTACAAAGCTCTTTCCATCTTCTAGATCCAGTCCACTGGCATAAAGCAACACAGGATCTTCTTTCTCACAGATGATGATATAGTTTTGTTTTTTCCAGCCAGTTAACAGGTAATATCAACCTTCACTGACAATTACAAACTATTTTATTTCACTGCAGAAAAATTAAATGCTTTAAAAAGCTGTTCATTTGTGGATACCAGCCACAAAATAAGACGGCTGTTCTAATTAAAAAAAACAACCAACCAAACAACAAAAAACATTATAGTCAAGACTGTAACAAACAAGGCAGTTGACATATAGCATGCTGTCCAGAAAAAAAAAAATAGTGCTCACAGTTGCATTCAGATGGTTCCCAGCTTGTTGCTGATCAATGTCACCATTGATAATAGATTAAGTAGAAAAGAAATGGAGCTGAGTTGAGTTTTGTTGGGAAAAAGACTATATATAATTAACTTAAAAACAATTTATTTAGAAAAAAATTGCTGACCAGGGTAAAGGCAAGCTTTATCTTCTCACTAAGATACAGCTCTAATAACAATAAATCAATCTTGATAACAAACTGTATTTTTCTCTTTTCTAAAATATAAAGCTAGTTTCATCTTAGCTAACTGAAAGTCAAAGCAGGAAAGAAGTATTAATCCATTCACTTTTCTTCACTGCCATTTTGTATGTGAGAAAGACAATGCATGTTGTCTACATATGACTTTATGGCCGTGCAAATCCAATACAATGATCCAAGTGCCTGCTATTCAAAAAGCATATATTAAATAAGTTTAGAGAAAGAAGTGGTTATGGAACCATGTCTGGATAATTGATTTTCTTTCTATTTGCTTGCTAGCAAACTACACAGAATGATCTTTTTTTTTCTGATTTAGCCTCTGTTGAGATGACTCTAGTTGTGTTTATCACTATTGTTCAATTTTAAGAGTTGGAATTCTGCATTTTTTTGCTGTCCAGACACTAAAAAAAAAAAAAAAAAAAAAAAAAGGAAAAAAAGAAAAAAAAAGGCAGAAATTTTATCTTTGGTACAAAGATTTTACAAGTTAAATCAAAAGGATAAAAAGACAGATAGTACATGCTGAGAAATACTGACTCAGCATTGACTACTTGCTGTTTAAAAGTCTTAGGATGCTTGTAGGTTAATATTGGATTTATACAAATATCTTGGACTTCTTGCTCAAGTTTCATAACTCATGATAGAAGAGAGAATCTGTGGACATCAGTGGTTATCTCCTGTTAGTTACAGATAGGTATTTCCCTGTTAATACTATTAGGAAATTAACTGTTGTTGTCAATTGTCAAGGTATTTTTGTTAGTTCACTTTGAACATGTGCACATATATATATTTGCTGGATTATTCCTTACGGTGAGACATCCCAGGCATTGCTCTTTCCCCAGGGCTGTCAGTTGGTGAGCAGTCACAGGAAAGTGTGTCACATAGATAAACTCTGCTTTCAATAGTTTTTGTAAAATTAGCAAGTTAAATCTGAGCACAGTAATCTGAAATTTGTAGAATTTTTAAGAATACCTTGGTCCCAGATGTATTTTCTTAATCTCTTTCCTTTAAAATCTTACTGCTGTTTCAAAGATTGTCTGTAGAGTACATGAAAATTTTTCTTAATCTAACTTCAAATGATGAAATATCTGTCTTGATCACCCCTTTATTATTATATGGAATGCCAACTACTTTCAGTTCAGTTATATGTAAAAATACACAGCTTTATGAACTATGTAAAAGACAGAACTGTGTCATGGGGTTACCAGAAAATGTCTGTATTTGTGTAGATATAAACTCAGTGGAAAAGAAAATCCATCAAATGTTGGTTTTTAAATAGAATGATGTGAGTTAGCTCTCCAGAAACCAGGCTTTCTTGTTTTGCTGCTCTTCCCTGTATATAAAATTCTTTATCACTTCATAGCATTTTACTAGACAAAAGCAAGATTAGACTTTTGCCTTCATACTGAGGTTAAAGTGCAAATGCAAAAGCTGATGTTGTCTTTTAGTGCCTTCCAAGACACATATTATGTCTGTCTGAAGAATTAAATATTTTTCTAATCTTTCTATTTCAAGACCATTTTTCCAATCTGATTTTAGGCACAATGAAGTTTAAAGATTTAGATTGCCGTTGAAAAGATGTATATGCCTTCACTGTACAGTCCAAAACATTTCCTCAAGGATGTTTCCAAGAATTCTGTTCACAAGGAATAATATATGTCTCTAGAGACAGTCTTCAATCTTTCTACCTGAATAGGTAAAAATAATAAGTTAGTACTACCAAGTTTGCTTTTTACTTCTAATTTCATTTCTACAAAATACAATTTCACATCTTAAGCTTTTTCAATCATGTTGTATTATAGCCACAAAAAATGCTTTTCAGATACCTTTTAGAAGGCATTTTGTGTGAGTAAATATTGTCAGGTACAAAATGATGGAAATGTAGATATTGCCGAATGGAAGGGACTCTGGAGATCACCTAGTCCAACTTGCCTGCACCAATCACAGCCACCTGCAGTAGGTTGCTCACAGCTGTGTCCCGCTGGGCTTATGGATCTTTTGAGGAAAACCAGCTCTGCACAAACCATCTCAAAGCAAAATTAAAACATTCATGGAGGGATGACTTGTCATCTAGCTGATCATACACTTTAGCTGCCCTCTGATGAAATATTTTGCCTCTTAATTAAAAGTCTAGTGGGGCTCAATGCCCTGTTAGGTAAGTATGCCTCTTTCAAATTTCAAAAATTCTAGCTACATGAGATTCAGCAGTGTTTTTTTGTAATTTATTCACATGTGCACCTAAGAAAATGGCTTAAAACATTTTTTATTTTTTTTACAAGCACTATTTTCTCATAGGGAAATCAATTTTCCCTATCAGAAATGGATGATAAGATAAACTGTGCATTCTCTACAAAAATCCACACATTTTACTAATCATACTCAGTTATTCTCACTCATATGCAAGTATTTATTTTGTCTGTACTGAAGATTGCCCTGATTACTGTGCGAATCAGGCCTTTTGATTTTAAGACAAATTATTAGTGAAGATATAATTGTTTTTTACCACGTGGTTGTTCTGACCATGTGAATGGATGGATTGAGCTTCAAAAAACAGGTTAAGTTATCTGTTCTGCTTGGTATGAATCAATTCTCCTGCAGAAAAGACTAGCAATGAAGTTACTTGGTGCCTAGTCATTCCCATGTTGGTTTCAGTTACAATAATCTACATTACTTGCTGAGGAAAGTCAGTGCTGTCTGTATTCAATAGAAATTATCTGTTTCACAGGTAACAGTTTGATACCTGGCAATGAGTAAATGCCTTGTACAACATTAAATTACCTTAGAGTAAAGAAAAAATATTAGAAGAGGAATAAAGTGCAGGAAATATTTGCAATTGTGAAATATTCTGAATGAAGCAATTTCTCAGAAACAAGAACCATCTCCTTTCGTTGTCAAACTTTTACTCTTTGACATCTACAGTAGTCAAGGCTAACAACATAGTCATGGTGTAGCTGTCCAAAATGTAGCCTACGTGGTTCCACCTGGAGCTTCCTCTTCTCTCTGTAGAGCAATAACATCTGCTCTACTCGCAAATGGACCTCCATGTGCAGTGTGTGCATCTGCCTAGGAGAGCATAAGGCACTGGTGACTAGTAGTATTCCTGCAGGTTACACACAGACTTGCTGAGAGAGGCCTAAACATTGAAAACTGCATCACAACCTCAGTAAACCAGTATTTCAGTACTTGATATACCATGTTTCCAAACACCTAAAAAACCAACCAACCAAACAAACAAACAAAAACAACCAAAAAACCCCCTACAAAACCAGAAGGAGAAAAGGGAAGAAAAAAACCCCTATTTTGAAAACAAACTATTATTTTATTTGAATGAAGCACCAGATTATGTAAAAGAATCTGGTCATGTTAAGAGCTGGGGTTTGAGATCAGAAGTGTTTGTAGGAAGAAAGATAAGAAAGGGACATCTGAGTCTTTTCTCCCTGTGCAGGGCCATTTCACACTCTGTTAAGTGGAAGCTTGGGGAAGTAAGAAAAGATGGAGAATTTCAAAAGAAAAAAGTTACTACCTCTAGGGAGCAAAGTGAGAAACGATAGCTCCCTGAAGTTCCCTGAAGAGCCTCTTTACTTCCAGAAGAGCAATCTGCCATGTTCAGCTGAGACCTGTCCACTTATCTGTACAAATATTGAGGCAGTAGAGAACTATATTTTCTCCTATCTTAGACAGGGAAGTGTAGGAACACAAAGGGAGTGTGGCACTAAACCAACATTCCTCCTGATACACCTTTCTTACCTATCTTTCTATCACAATTCATATGTACACCTAGGTCCAAGGCTGCTATTAGGGTTAGGGTTCAGAGATCTTCAATGCCTATAGCTCCATGGTTGTTGGAGCTGGAAAACTCATGCCAAGGGGAGCACAACCCTGGACCAACATTCCTCCTTCCACACCTTTCTACTCTGGCACATCCAAGGTACTGAGGACCTCAGCCTCAGTCTCAGGAAGTCATTAGGTTTAGGGTTAGGGTTCAGAAAGCTGCAAAGCCTACAAAGCCTGGAAAAGGCATGCGAACTTGAGCACAGCACTGCTTTTTCCGGTGCCAGTGTCTGTGGGGCTGTAGGCTTTGTAGCTTACTGAACCCTTACCCTAACCTTAGAATCATAGAATCATAGAATAGATT
>NW_010305709.1:0-13309 GCF_000700745.2 Antrostomus carolinensis
CTGCCCAGCAACTCTCCCCCCAACTCCTCCCTAAGCCTGTGGCGTTGAGTGGGGTTGTTGTGACCCAAGTGCAGGACCTGGCACTTGGCCTTGTTGAACCTCATACAATTGGCCTCAGCCCATGGATCCAGCCTGTCCAGATCCCTCTGCAGAACCTCCCGACCCTCCAGCAGATCAACACTCCCACCCAGCTCAGTGTCATCTGCAAACTGACGGAGGGTGCACTCGATCCCCTCGTCCAGATCACTGATGAAGATGTTAAACAGGACGTGTCCCAGCACTGAGCCCTGGAGAACACCACTGGTGACCGGCCGCTGGATGAATTCATAAGCCAGGTTATCTGCTCACAATAAGCTCTTTTGCTATAGGATTAATTCACTTAAAGAAAGACCGTACAAAGTAATCTTTTACTCCATGGTCACTGTTCCAATAGCTGATAGAAGAATGTCTATTTCCTTATGCTATACAAAATAAATCCCAACTAATAGCTCAAATAACCAGTTCCTGTCCATCTCTGGATGTTCTTTGCTAATAACAGCACTAGAAGGACACCTGATCTGCTCAGCAGCATTGCCACACCTATGTCTCTCTGAGGAGTGCAAATTCCAACACTGCAGTGTTCAGAGGAGCTCCTCAAGACTTCCAGACCTACAGGAATTTTCGGCATCACCTGTGCTGACAACATACCTACATGAAGAAAGGAAGAGGGGGAAAAATGGACACCATACCAGTGATTTAATCATTGTCAGGTGCTGCAATGATTCCTCCTGAGAAAGTAATTTTTTTTTGCCATAATAGCTGTCCTCAGGTCCACTGTGCTGCATGCCCAAACTGCAAAGGCTCAATTGTGAAGCTTAACTTGAATTTTAAATTATGAAAATAAGTATTTAAAACACATTCTTTACGGAGAGGCTCTTAAAATGCAGAAAAGGTCAGCCTAGAACAGCCACAGGACCACACTCAACCCTGAAAATGTAAAATTTGACTTTGTTGGCCAGAAAAATCTTCCTCCTGAGCACTTAGGCACTACTGCAAAATCCACTGGCAACTGGTAAGTACAAGCTAATTTTGTATACTTGCAATGGGTGATATGTCTAATATTTCCTTTTTCTTACAAGTGTTTTAGGAAACTGTTTGTACACTTTCAGTTTCAGACACACTGCTCTCAACTTGCTGTACAATTTAGAGGCATCCCTTCTTGTTTAAAAACGATAGCCCAAGATACCAGCTGACCTCTGAACAGATACTGACCTCTAAGCTTTCCAGACATGAAGCATTTCAATGTCACATTACAAACTCCCAGTCAACACATCAACATGTCACAGCACAATAAAAAACCTGCTAACCGTGATCTATCCACCTTGCTCCTCTACTTATTTTTACAGTATTTACAAGATTCAACTTGTTTCTGGTTTTTTGTAACTCTGCTTTCTCTTACTACTGCTGCTGAACAAAACCAGAAGATTGGAATCCATTTCCTAGAGAGGAAACACCATACTGTATCACCAGCAGTGAGCTACTGCTTTACTGTAAAACCAAACTGCCTGAGAAATACCTCACTGGACACAGCTACAACATTAGCCTTTGACACACACATGGGGCACAACTGCACCTCCAGCTCCTGGAGTACAGCTTCTTCTAACTGTGCATGAAGAAAAGATGACAGTCAGTTTGCTAATCAGGAGGATATGAAAATTCAAGCCCATGTTAAACCCAACAGCAGCTCACAGCATTTGTCATCTTGTATTCAGCCACGGTCATCCAAATTATCCCTGAACCCTTCATCATCATCTTCATACATCATAGCCAAGTATTCACAAGCCTCCTGAGAGCTGGGACTGTTCAGCCTGGAGAAGAGCAGCCTGAGAGGGGATCTGATCAATGTCTAGAAATAGCTGAAATGTGGGGACCAAATGGATGGGGCTGGGCTCTTCTCGGTGGTGCCCAGTGACAGGACAAGGGGCAATGGGCACAAACTGGAACACCAGAAGTTCCAGACAAACTGAAGGAAAAACTTCTTTCCTGTGAGGGTGCCGGAGCCCTGGGACAGGCTGCCCAGAGAGGGGGTGGAGTCTCCATCTCTGGAGATGTTCAAACCCACCTGGACACTTTCCTTTGCAACCTGCTGTAGGGAACCTGCTTTGGCAGGGGGGTTGGACTGGATGATCTCCTTAGGTCCCTTCCAACCCCATCATCCTGTGAGTCCATGAGAGTTTAACAGAAGAGTTATTTTCCTTTTCCATATCCCAACTGTACTCTGATTAGTTTGGACCAATGACTGTCCAACACATAAGAAGTTTGTACTATATTTGGATAATTCAGGAATAAAGTTCTAAAGCACTAAAGGGAGCCAACAAAAGGAGCTGCTAGAACTTTGTTCCTGTTCATATTCTTGTTCAGAAGTCTCTGCCTAGAAGACTTCTTCCAAAGAGTAATTTAACAAACCCCACAGTGCAATGAATTGTGAGAAAAATCCCATTCCCTTCAAGCTTCTATGAATTGTAGATAAGTTTCAAGGAGTTCTAAATTCACTTCAACTGAGTCAACTTCACTGTGACTTTTGTGACCCTCCGGATTTCTAAACACCAAGTTCCTGCTTGAAGTCGCCTACTAATAACAACCAAAGCTTCTCCTCCCTGTTTTAGACAATTCTTCTTATTTCCTTGCAACTTAAGTTACTTTGTCATTTGTGAGTTGGAGAGCAACAGCTGGGTATCCCAATCTGTCTATATAATATGTAGTTGATATTTAGAGATTTGCATCATAATCTGAAAATCATTCTGAGCTTCAAAAGACTTTAAGATCCTTCTCTTTGATCCTTCTGCTGAAACCACAGCTTCTATTTCACACGTTTCACCAATTCCTTTCATCAAGCCTCTAGCTGCTTCAGGTCTTGTTCATCATGGAACAACAGCGCAATACTAACAGAAGTCAAGACTGAATAATTAATAACAGCTTACTAGTCATCATTCCAGAAAATGGATCCTACTTCCATTCTGATCTGAGTAGGAAGCTAATTTTTACAGTTTTGATCACTTATGGTATTCTCTGAAGAGAATCTTATAAACCAGAATACAAAACTGGTAGAATCCTTTTTATTTGACTGTGAGCTCTGTTGGTCCCTCAGCATGAATTTAAGAACAGAACATGTCCCTTAGGTCACCAGACTAAACATTTCCTTAGCTGTGCCTCTTAGGTCTGGATTATTTTCTCTGTTCTGTACATTTTCATTGTGTTTCTTACAGCCTCTAAGCCCAACAGCATCCCTTTCACACAGTTCAGTTTCTGACAGGGTTAAGCACTATTTTAACTATCAGCTCTGGCTTTTCTCCCTTCAGTGACCCCCAGCTTATTCCATAAGTGTAGAGTCTTCTCAATTTTAGATGTGCTGTACCAAAGTCTGGATTAAAATACACATTTCAATGAAATTCAATTACTACAGGTGTATTTCAGGACACAAGAAAATCATCAGTTCAAGTGCTATGGCATTGTGAATTTATATAGTCACCGACTGACTAATTTTGAGACAAAGTGATACGAGTCATTAGAAATATATACACTGCCAACAGTACAGAAAATAAGTACTTGAACCACCTCCTATCCCTCTAGCATAATAAAAGGGAAGTAGAGAACCCTAAGTAAGGCTAATACTTGTTTTAGAAAAAGCTGAACAATATGGAATTCACTGCAGCCAACGTTAAAATATCATTCTTCAGGAAACATCCAGTCTTGTTTTACAGGGAACATGACTTTGTTTTCAAGCATAAAAACAAATTAGTGAAGAACTTTTCTTAGGGGTAAGTCAAACTTAACCATATTTGTTGGTTTTCTTTCTCTGATGCAGCCATCAGTAGCCAATGCTCGAACACTACGGTAGGGTGGGTGCTTTGGGAGTCTAGACCAGCTTGAGAGTCCTGAAGCTCTGAAAACTCAGTAATTCCCTGGCATGCTGCTTTTACTTAAAGTGTAATTTGCAAATAGGCAAGGGAAGAGTCAGTAGTTTCTAACCATTTGCTCTGGAGGAAGAATCCTAAGAGTCTTCTAACTGGGATTCCCTTATTTTGAAGAAGTACTTTCAGAGTTTTCACAAATAGAGAGGCTCAGAAGCACCACAGGGAAGAAGGTCAGAAGGAAAATGAAGGAGTATTCCTGATAACAAATGGGAAGACCAACTGACAATTAAGTCCGAATTAATATTATCGTAAGGCCTGACTTCTGACCTCCAGAACTATGGGAAAGCAGCCATGTAGAAAGCAGCAAGTGCTGTGACTATCTACAGAAGCTGGAAGGGAACTATCAACCAGACAGAACTTTAAAACAATTATGACTACAGTTTCAAGGGAAAACTTTTAAGGCTTTCTTTCCTGGGTTTACTGATAGTAGTGAGTACACTGCAGATGACTACTTATACGGACAGAACATACACCTGCTCTTTTAAGGCTTAACTTTTATTTAAAAAAAAAAAAAAAAAAAAAAAGAAGAATGTCTTTTCAGCCTTCTTTAGGAAGAGTCTGTACCTGCACACTTAAGTAAAGAGTTTTATGCTCCTAACAGTGTAACAATTATATATTGTAGCTTCCTGCATTCCAAGAAATGTACACCTCCAACTCCTTCATAGTCTCTTACTAAGTCTCTTACTTCTGTATACCCCTCCTAGATCGAACAAAACTGGAGAAGTAAGCCCAGCATTGCATTTATCAAGATCTAGCCCAACATATTGGAAGTTCTATTAATCACTTGCATTATTTGATTTAGTTATCACTGTTAGGAAATGAGAAGACTGAGACAAACACAAACTAATAAAGCTCCAGTTGTAACCAGAGAGCAACTTACCCCATCACAATCAACTCTTATTAGGACACATAAAAAACTTTCTCAATTGAAACAAACCTGCCTGCACATTTGGCACAACCTCACCTTCTCTTCAGTGAAGGTGTGACTAAAGGTGACTTATTCTGACCTATATTCTAAACAAGTTAAATTGATTTTCCTTGATAGAGCAATGGACTCTAAACATCACTTAACATTACCAGTTACTGCCTAGATGCTTGGGTTTTGTTGTTAGAAATTAAAGAATTCAGCAACTGAGAATCAAACACTAGTATTTCTTTGCAGAAAGTACTCTGAAAGGGTATGGATGTTTCAGCACACACATTTGCAAGTAGTAGGAATAATTTTCAGTTTTAAATCATTTCAACTATTTATATAACAGGAAGCTGATAAGAGGTTGCAGTACACAATCTGATGTCTCGCTCCTTAATGTAGACCAGAGATTAATTAATTTATACAATGATTTATCTGACACATCATCCCCTACCAAAACCTATTAAACCATATTTCTGTGACACAGAACAGAACAGTACTACAAGCAACTATGTCAGGATTACGATAGCAGAGACTACACACAGTGAACAGATTATTGCCTCACCTGCCCAGAGCAACACCCATTAAAGTCAGAATAAAAGCAAAGATTCATGAAAACAAGTGACATGGTTTCAGACATGGTCTCCATACTGCATCCATTCTATACACACAGAAATGGCTATTTGCAACTGGAAAAAGTATCTTCTGTAAGTAGAGAAGCAGCTAAAATATTAAATCATACTTAGAATTCAGAATATTCTTAATCTGCCATCTACAGATGTAAATTAATTTTCAGTGTAAACCTAAAGAAAAAACCTCACTAATTATCTCAAAACCACAGAAGATGGTAATTTAGATACGCTGTCCAAAACAGAAAGGCAAATGAGCCTTACTAATAGAGGAAACAAAACATTTACAGTAGCTGACTGGTACTCCCTGCATATCAGACTGTACTCTCAGAACAATGAGAAACAGTAGCAGCAACTCAATTATTGTTTATTTTATTTCACTTATTTCAATATATTGAATCTTCACTGATACTGTATTAATTCATATGGAACCAGCTTTTCTACTCATTTCTCCAGTTAATTGCAAGTTTTAAGTAGATTTTACAACATTAAAAAAATATAATGCCTTACAAGGCTCTTAAACATAGAGTAATGACTACTAGAAGTGTTGACATTACCTGACCCAGAGCCTGAAGTTGTCATATCATAAATTAAATCCTTTAAAGTAGTTCCTTCCGATATAAAGGGACGATCCAGTGAGGGATCTTCTTCACTTGGCACACGGTGATGAATCACAGTACGATTATGACAAAGATACAGAATCAACATTAGTGAAATGCAGACAAAGCAGACAGGTCCAGCAATGACAGCAGCCAGTTCCACGGGTCCTAGATTAGAAGCTGGTTTTCCTGGAGTAGGGCCTGACAGTACAAATAAAAGAAAATGGTAAAACTATTTATTTCTTTGTATGCAACTCAATTTATGGTATTTTGCAGTGATCTTCAAATTATTTCAATGTACTTGGTTAAAACTTTTGCACTGTAACTTTTTCAAGAATTGAGATAAATTATTACAAAGGACAAAAGCAACTACGTGCTTACTTACAGCTTCCATTTAACTTGCATAAAAGTCTTCAAAACTGGCCCTAACATCCCTATCTGGAAGACTAAATTTCTCCTTCCAAATCTCTTCACGTTTTATTTGCAGGATCTAAGGTGTTCTTTAGGCCTTCAAATACACCTACAACTTCAAAACGGAAACTTCCACTCTTACAGAATTTTCTGTTTAAAAAAAAAAAATTACAAATAAATAACTTTTAAAAACCCAAATATGCCAAAAGCCCTTACCTGGTGTTGGAATTGGAAGTTCTATTTTATTGCAGTGGTCTCTGTCACAGCAGTGAGGCACAGTAATGACTCCATCTCTGGAGGAGGGGGCACAAACAAACGGCCTGTCTCGGGGAATCAGATCCATTTCTGCTATACACATACTGTTGTGTATGACTTTGTCTGCAGTTCGTGTGACGGAGGTAAAACACAGTCCATCTGTCTCACAGGTAAAGTTGTCTTTTGTACACAGATGGCAGTAACACTGTAGTGCTGTATTGAGAATAAACATTAACGTTAGTATTGGTACACGTTCCGAGTTGAGAAACAACTGGAATGACTAAAGAAATAAAAGTTCAAAACATTAGGAGGCCTATAATCTTTTTGGTTATAGAAATGCACACCTGTAACACTAAAGAACAACACTACAAGGCTTTTTAGTGGGACCAAAAAAAATGAGGATGTGAGCAGATAAAGTAAAACTCAACACTGAAGTCATCTCTCCTTACAAAATTCTGTATGAAGATAGAAAGGCTCCAATCCTAGATGTTCCTCCAAATAAAGAAGTTCCATTGCGGGTCCTCATACTAAAGTTCTAGACTTTTTAACAACACTATCCTCTACAGCATGCAATTCTGCTCTTTTCAAACCCTATACAAATAATGCCATTTCTTCCCAATAACCACGGGAATAACTTCAGTAAGTGACACACAGGCTGCTGCTGGCCACCCCAGATTAGTACTTTCTACAACACTGGACGGAGGAAAGGCCATTAAAGGCCTCATGAAAAAACCAACCCTGAATGACCTGAGAACTGTAGCCTTTCACACAGGCAGAATATGGTTTAGACTTGTTATCTGTGACATTCCTCAAGTTCCTGCTCTCCTAGAGCTATCAATTGCACCAGTAAAGAGGGAGCACGGGGAGGGAAGCAAGGAATGACAGACTAATCATGCCTCAGATGATCAGGTTTCATTCTATAAATTGCAGGAGTTCTTGGAGAAGCAAGACTACTACTTCAAATTTCTTTCTCCATTCCTTCCTGCATTTGCAGGACCACAGCCAGACAGCAATCAGTGCAGTAGCAACAGTAAAAACATCAGTACACTCTGACTCCACTCATTCATCTGTGGAAAGCAAAAGCTAGCACAGAACTTGTGTATGTACAGGCATGTAGAAAAATTAAAATACAGAAATTTAGACAAATTTCAAATCATGAATGTTTAATTCATGCTCAAAACACAAAAATGCACTGAGCCATAGACAAAATCTCACACCAAAGGTGTGAGGATTAACAGGTGGCAAAGTAAAAGATGCCCAATATCTGAAATTTAGTGTTTCACTTAAATTCAAGAGCTTAAGACAACCACCTGAATTACCTCAGATTTTACACCCCACTCTATCCTTGGATATCATGGATGTAAATAAATGGTGATCTGATCTCAAATATATATTCCACCTCAAAGTCTTGATTCCGAGTTGTGCACCCAAGTTGTCTGAAAACACCTCCTTCCCCCAAGATTCTGAATAAAAACAAATTACTGCCAGTCATCCTCTACTGTTACAGAAAAAAATATGATAAAGTTCTTAGGACCTGCTACAGAAAGATAAGCCATGTTTCAGAGAGTCACCAGCCCACAGACCAGCCAGAAAACAGGAGGGGAAAAAACCCATGAGTGAGATTGCAAAATTGGGGTTTTTAGTATGAAGATAAGGCCAGGCTGGATGAGGCTTTGAGCAACCTGATCTACTGGAAGGTGTCCCTGCTGATGGCAGGGGGTTTGGAACTAGATGATCTTTAAGGTCCCTTCCAACCCAAACCATTCTGTGATTCTGTGATAATTGAAAAAAAAAAATAATTAGAAGGTATATGAAATGAGAATTGGCACATGGGAAGGTAAAGCTTCTTAACAGTGCCACTTTTTGAAGATGCAATTTCCCATCCCCTCCATCAGAGAAGTAAGGAAAGTGGTCATATTCAGAGTTTAACTATGAGAACATCTAACAGTCATTTTCCTGTTGGTGTGCCTTTGGTAATTTACACTTGAGCAAATTATTTTTAGCCCATTAAAACCATTAGAAGTTTCCCAGTATATTCACACCGATATTTCTTTCAAGTTTCTTAATAAGTAGGCCTTTTTATCTCACTTACTTCACCCATGACTTTTTTTTTTTTCTCCCATTTAAATAATATTCCTGGCTCAGCATAACTGTGCATGCAGCTGAATGCCTGCAGTAAGAGACAGCTATTCAGTAAGATACATTTACATTGAGGGCAAGTTACTCAAAGTGAAAAAATGAGGTTTGGGTTGTTACGCTTCCTGATCTTGTGAAGTTGTAGACACACACCGATACCATCGCGACTACAAAAAACACGTGGTGTCTCATCTTCCTCATCCCTTTTGTTCCCACCTCTCTTTTCCTACAGAATTACCAACGAGTGCCATTTGATACAACACAGACTTTTGTTCCAGTTTGATGCCACTATCTCCTGCTCTCCTGCCGAGACACAGGACACTGTCACACGCAACTGAATGCTTGCCCCAGCACAAACAGATCACTACTGCCTTCTGAAGCTATTCTCCCCCTCCCTTAAAAGCAGAAAACGTCAAAGCTTCTATGAGCACGGGTTCCTGCTGCTCTCTAGTGGACATACTATTAAAAAAAACCAAACCCAAAACACATTAAAATGCTTCAGCACCTCGCTTCTTACTCTCATTCTTCAGGTCTACCAACTCAAGTGGGTACAAGCAGATTTCCATTTTTTTACTAATGAAAAAAACTAATGCAGCATCTTCAACAACAATCCATAACAGGAGGAGAGGAAATACCCTTGTGCCCACGTCCCACACGTGGGAAAACAAAGACTATATGAAAACACTGTAGATGAGATTTAAGATGGGAGGGATGAGGAGACATCAATGATCGACTGTAGTTAAATCACTTCATTCCAATCAGGAAGTGTTTTCACTTATAACTGATCTGAAAGAAAAAAATATCATGTTGTTGTCCACTTGGAGATACAAATTTTTGCTTTTTGTCTCCAATTAGTCCATGTTCTTCTCAGAGAAGCATCACACTAATTTTAAAAACTGAGACAGAAACCAGTCAGGTCTCCAAGTTCACTTAAATGAACACACACATTTCTAGCACGGGTTGATAACAGCATGCAATACAAAAATGACATCTCTGATGTAAGCTAATCTTCCAGCACCAGTAATATCTCTCAGGTATCATGCAAGTTTCAATATATTTAGGAAACACCCTTCAAATCTACTACCACAAAAATCTCCTCCAAATCTACTAAACTCAAAGAGGAGAAAAAAAAAAAAATTCACTCAAGTCTTAGTCCACATTTTCCATTGCACAGATTTGGGGTTTTTTTTTAAGTATGACAACAGTATTTGGCTGGAACCACTAGCACGAAGCTCCACTACCAACTAATGAAAGGTCCTGCCTGTTTAAGAGATACAGGGCTTGGGAAATGAAAGTACGGATAGCTAAATGAAGGCACTGAAAGTTATATAGACAACCGGCGACAAAGCCAAGACCTGAAAGTGGGTCACCACAGTAATTTAGCACCTTCTTTATTACATTTCCTCACTGCCTCATCACCACTCTACGTAATCACTCCTGCTCTATGTGACGGGCTACTGGAACAGAAAACAGCGAGACATCGCAGTTTAGAAGCGTGTGTGTGAGCTATGACACATGTCACAGAAGTTATCAACAACATACTTCTCATACCTCAACCTGATTTAATAACAGATTAAGCTCTTGTGTTGAATACAACTACTTGGGTAATTTCTTGGGCTCAGACTCTCAGTTTGACAGTTGTGTATTCCCTTTACAAAGTCTCTCTTCCACAGATGTTGCAGCCTGGAAAACCTGCAGTGAGGGTAAAGCAAGCTGGCAGCACAAACGAGACACTGAAACAGCACGTTCAATAGCTGCTTCCCAAGAGCTCAGATATTAATACAAAACATGAACGGAGAATTAATTAAGTCCACCTTATCCACTTAACTTTTCAAAGTCTGTACCACTGGGTACCTATCAAAAGTCATCTTTGTATCTGTTGTCTTTCTCAAGTAAGAGAACTGCACAAAGTCTTTATTTTCAGAATTGCATGAACCCCTACACATCACTACAGTATTTGCTAACATCCTGCAGAACCACCTCAACCAGACAGGTTAGCAGAGAACATCACCTTTAGGCAAAGCATTTTTTGGTTGGAAATCATATGTTGAAATACCATCTTTCAAAGGATGCTAACAAAGGGTATTACAGCAGTTAAAACTTGTGAGGTGCTCTAAAAAACTCCCAGACCCATATCTCATTAAGAGCAATTAACAACTGTATATTAATACTTTAATTTAATCATGTATCTTTGTTTTACAAATTTAAAAAAAGGTAAATAGTCTCAGTCTTCCAACAGCAACATTACACTGAAGAATGAACTCCAGATCCTTCTCTTGTGACATTGTAACTCTTCTCCCAAGGAAAATAAAATTTCTGAAACAAAAACTTCTCCTGAAGTTTCACTTTCTGGTGAAGAACTATCAGGACTCTTTCCTGAGTTTCAAGGAATAAAGGAACAAGGCTGTGATGTGCAAGAGACAGTAACAGATTTTGGGGAGATGAGCAAGAGTGATGTAGCGTTTATTGGTAGTTTTTTTTTCCTTATCCAATAAAATCTGCCAGAAGCAAAAAAGCGTAACACAGAGAAGTGCTGTCAGCATCCTGTTCTCCTACTCAGGCAATCCCCCCAAACAACACACCAAACTCAGCTCTGAACTCTCCTAGCTCAAGACACAGAAACATTCAGGTCTTACAATATCTGGGACATGGGGACATTTTTTTTAACCATGATACTTCATGACCTTCACTAATTTGTTCTTCTCCCAAAGGCACTACGTGAGTTTAACTGTCATAAAGTAACATCTCTGGATCTCAAGTTTTCAGGACAACCCTCACTTCCATTTCATCCATCTTTGTTAAGCAAACACTTTCTCTGAAAACAGCTGTTCTGGGCAACCAAAGTGATGCGCTCAAGAAAACAAACTACTTTGTTAAGATACTACCCTCAACTTGCACATAATGATAAAGCCTTGTGAAAAAACAGCTTCAAAAAAAGCAGTATTATATTCTCTGTAGTGCAGGTGCCAAATGGTACTATCAGGCTTTTTTTTCATCTCATCCATAAAGCTACTCACAGATATGTTCACACCTCTCTGAAAAAATTTGTTTCTGGTATCTTTCATAAAAGAGTATGCTTTAGAAAAAACAAAAGAAAGTTAAAATTAAAAGCCTAGGTTATAATTTTACTAACATTATGAAAACAGAAAGAACAAAGATCTCTTTCATTTGGACTTTTAAATTCATTACAGCATTCAAATCAGATTTCCATCTTCATTTCCAATTAGCAGCAATTGTGCAAGATGACTCCCCAAAATTTTGGAAAGACCAAAGACCATGGCTCACACAGCAGGGAAAACAACCAACCAACCACCACACCTGAATTTCAGACTCTGTCTTACAAATTTGGGCTGTCCTACTGTCCAGGTCACTGCTGTGATCCAATAAATGCCTCATTGCCATATAAACTATATCACAAGTCAATTCATTCCCACAGTAACACTTGGATATTGCAGAACAGCAGTGCCAGAAGCAATCAGAAAACGCCCAACTTCTGTCAACCCAGGATAAGAACACTACAAAACCAGCAGCCAAATCATACCTTGTATTTCTTTGTCAACTTAGCAATGTTCAGACAAATTAACCCATTTATCAGTACTAGGAGTGGTCTGAGTTATTGATCAAGAATAACTTGATATAATAATCCTGAATAACCTGGATCCCTCCTGGTTCCCTTGGACAGGAAGGATTTAAATCAACAACAACAAAGGTAGCACAGCACCACTTCCAGCCTCAAGCTTTTGTATGGAAGTCTATTGCCTTATTTTCACATAAAGCTTTTAGACCTTAATTTCATGACTGAGAGTAAGTGAAAACTGTTGACTGATCAGAGGTATTAAAAGGGAAAAGAGAAGTTCAAAGCTCAAATCAAGGTCAAATTTTCTTCAACATCTAAACTGGACGTGTTATATAAGAAAGCTTTAAATTATTAAAGCTTGATGCACCCTTTCAAGAACACAGGAAGAATCAAGGGTAACTTAAAGCTTATTTCACTGTTTCCACATCAAAGATTTTCCACCTTCTTCAATAAGAATATGAGTAACACAGCATTTTAGTATAGCAAGGTATCTTTCCTTTAAGTAACACTGTCTTTACAGCATGAGTACCACCTTGGAGACCATCTTGGGTCTGTTTAGCCTAGAGAAGAGAAGACTGAGAGGGGACCTTATTAATGTTTATAAAGATCTAAAGGGCGAGTATCAAGAGAACAGGGCCAGACTCTTCAGTGGTGGACAGCGATAGGACAAGGGGCAATGGGCACAAGCTGGAACACAGGAGGTTCTGCTTAAACATGAGGAAAAACTTCTTTACTGTGAGGGCGCCGGAGCCCTGGGACAGGCTGCCTAGAGAGGGTGTGGAGTCTCCATTTCTGGAGATGTTCCAAACCCACCTGGACACTTTCCTGTGCAACCTGGT
>NW_010305709.1:13321-14096 GCF_000700745.2 Antrostomus carolinensis
AGGGAACCTGCTTTGGCAGGGGGGTTGGACTGGATGATCTCCTGAGGTCCCTTCCAACCCCCACTACTCTGGGATTCTGTGATCTTAGACTGAACCATGAACCAGTGTAATAAAACTCCAGATCAAGGGATGTCTTAAAGCTGTAATTGAGAAGAAAGTTGCGGTGCTTCTCCACTTCACTTTAAAACCCAAAGCAATATACAATCTACCTACAGAAGGATTTAGGAAGTGGACTGATTATAAAACGAAGATTCTGTGTGTCTGTCATCATCATCTAACTTACTACAGAGGAAACCAAAACCTAAACCAATTAGAGCAGGGTGTCTATATTGGTATACTTCATTAGGACACGCGGCCCAAACCGCTAACCTAAGGACAGTTCTTTTTTTAAAATAGAAATATATCTCTTTATTGCATTTCTGAATGCTTGTAAGAACACCCGTTTCATGCAACAGCTCAGCTCCGGTACCTCACCTCTCTTCCACGAGAGCAAAGGTGGAGGAGGCTGGAGGAAGGAAGGAACCCATTGCGATGCTGACCAGAGCTGTCCTCTCCTCCCGCAGCACACGGTTACCTGTCTGTAACGCGGGGATCAAAAAAACCCCCCCCGCCCCGCCCCTCGGCTCAGACGCTGCCAGCACAGCGGGTAACGGGCCGAAAGCACCTGCCCGTGAGTCCGGGGAGCGTTTCCCTTCCCCGCCTGGAACATTCAACACGTACCCGGGCAGCTCTGGGGCTGCTCTGCCCGCAGGGAGAGAGGGAAGGAGAGGCGGGG
>NW_010305710.1:0-23573 GCF_000700745.2 Antrostomus carolinensis
GCCCGCGGTGCAGAGCCGCTTCTGTCAGCCGGGCCGCAGCTGTGCGGGCAGTTCTGGGGAATGCCAGCCCCGGGGGCCGAGTCCTGCCCGAGCAGCGCGAACGGCTTGGACGAGCTCCAGGGGCGCAAGGGGTGTTACCGCCACAGGCCTGGCCGGGAAGCCTGGCGAAAGAGCTCCCCGTAGCCTCCGCTGTGGGTTCCGGAGGAACCGGAGCACCGCGCGGCACCGTGCAGTGCCGGTTTGATAACAGATAAATGTAACGTGCAGACGGGAGCTGCTCCCTTCCGGGCGTTTCACCCGAGTAATACTTTGTGGCATAAATTAGTCAGTTAGCAGTTTATCAAAAGGGAGCTGTATGAGCTGTGGGCTAGCAAGAGAACTGACTGGTTGCCCGATTATTAGCCTTTCCCTGTTGCCACATGCAGGAATACATTAAAGGTGTTAATATCACTAATACCTTCAGGATTAAAAGATTTCAATAAGCCTTACTGTTTTCTGACACAAATAAGGGTACTTGTGAGAGATAAGAGACAATTTGGGACGTCAGAGATAGTAAGGAATATCAATAGGCTTTCCAGGTATGTGGCATAATGATGGTAGAGACCTCTCAGCTTTTTTTTTTATTAAAAGTAATCTGCAATTAAGCATTGGTAAAATTAATTCACTCTCAATTCAGATTGCTAAAATACATGTGCATTTCAGTTGCTTTTTAGAAGTAATTCGCTAGTGGTATTCTAGCTTGATAGCTAGGAAAAAAATGAAGAATTTAAACTATATATATGTATATGTTTAAATTGTCATATATTATACAGATAACAGGTATTTTAGGCCTTCCCACCAATGTATTCTGCCAGTAACAATCCTGTCCGTTTCAGGACTTATGTATCCACAATGATAACTGTGACTTAAGTGTGAACCTTCACCTAGCAAGTGAGGCAGGAGAAAAGAGGTGCTGTGTAAACCTGTCTGACAGTGGAAGACTGTTTTGATTAATGAAGGCAAAAATTTGAAATATAAGACCCAATCTGAGACACCGACAAGAAACTTGCAGCTACAGAGCATTCTACCACCTCACAAGCTTGAGTCTTGCAGCTTACTAGGTCTGATGTCCAGTGCTGGAAATGCAATATGACTTCTTCAGGGACATGCACAGACCTAAATAGCTGTAGAAATCAATGCTGTTCTCCTTCAGGCCTCCAAGTAAAAGTCTGCTCAACTCTGATTTTGTTGTTTCAGGCAAATGTAACTGAATATATTGTATAACAATTTCCATTTCTCCTTTTTCACACTGCTCTGTACCTTGCTTTGTCTAATTCTTGCTTTCTTTCTGATTGTTTTAGAAATAAGGTTGACCAAGAACTGGAACAAGATGGTATCTGTGTACCAAAATGTCAAGGCAAGAATGGCCTGGCAGAAACACCAGCTCCTAGCTGACTTCGATGAGAATGAGAGCCCTGTACCTGACAAATTCAAGAGAAGGGCTTCTTTGAGTTCTCTCAATACCATCCGCATGTCTCTCAGGAAGCGAGTACCACTAAAGGAAGTAGACTTGAATTTTCATAAGACCCCAACTTGGGAAAGTCAGGAAGCAAGACAGAAGTGCCGAAGTCTTCAGCGTATTAAAAAAACAGCAAAAAATGCTTTTGGAACACTCTCCCAGGTACTGTGCCTTTGCAGTGGAGCGTGGAATTTATTTTTTGCTTAAACTTCAGTACTAAGATTTCTGGACTCTGTACAGAATGCTGTATTCCAGAGATTCTCTCCCATGCAGTTGCACGCTGTAATGGTTGTCTCATAGCTACTAATTAGTAAAATCTTTAATGTCCTTGCTGAAGTGTAGACAGGCAAATGATGGATCTAGTAGAACAGGGAGGAAGGTGAAAAAAAGAAATATGAGATGTAGTTTCATCAAAACTTTTATTACTAAATAAATGCTTTTCCCCTACTATATTTCATCATGTATGGCAGAGCAGCCCTCACAAGGAGGAAGGTGGGTGGAGACGGCCATTGCTTGCAAAGAATTGTTTCTGAGAAATGTGTAGCACTTTGGATTTTTAATTTTAATCCTTTTCCTGTACCCATACTATTTATTAGCTTGTTCTTGATTATAGTCTATGTAAATTTGGACTGACAAAAACTGCTAGATGGTAGCAGGGTAGCAAACTCAAGCTTGCACTTCCATTTGGTGGAGACCTCTGATTTTAATTGCATTGATTATATGTTATGGGGCCTGGCTCTTTCCTGCATAAGAGCAGCAGGAGCTCTGTTCCAATGCCTGCTGAAGTCTTTGACAAGTTCCAAGGATTGGGAGAGCAAATGACTCCTCCAACACAAATGGGTACAGAGGGTTGAGAAGCATTCATGCTAGACTAAACCTGATATGAGAATGAAAGCTAGGGATTCAGCTCAAATGTTCCTTGCCTTTCTGGTTCCAAACTGTAGGCTAATTGAGTTCATTTAACATAACATGTCTGTCTAATGCTTCTTTCAGAAAATGCAGAAGTCTTGCCAAAGCCCAGTGCGCTCGATGGTGACCTTTCCAGCTGAATCCTTCAGCAGAAGCTGTGCAACCAGGTCTACCAAGAAAAAAAGTACTACACCTCAAACCCCTTGCCATATGAAAAGTGTTACTCCAGCAGCCAGTTCCAAAGGCTCTCCAGGATCCAGCAAAAGAGCCTTGCTTAGGCCAACAAGAGTGTCAGAACATAGAGAATGGAGGGGTTTCTCATCCTGGCTTGGCAAAGATGCTGTCCCTCTCCGGAGATCAAGAAGAGCAGCAGCACTGAAGAGCCCTTATTCATCACTTTCTCCTGCCAGCAGAAAGATGTAAGTCACATTCTTCTGTAAACTTTTTTTTTTTTTTTTTTAAATATTACTGTGAATAGAGTATCTTGTAAGGGGAAAGGCAAGGTATGAAGGTTGCTATCCTTTTCCCCTGAAAGAGAGTGCTGTTTGAATAGTTAAGAAAATAGTTACAGGTCCCTCTATAGACAGGGACTGCGCACTGCAAAAAGCTGAAACATCAAACTTAAATTTTATGCTGTGACAAGAACTTGTTAAAAATCACTCTCCCGCTGAATAAGTTTACACCATGTTTCTCAGCATCGGTCACCATCAGACACTACAGACATTACTGGAGTTCTTTGCCGATGCCATTCTGGTAAAGAAAAATGCTCTCAATGCATCTCACTCCTACTTAAATCTAACTTTTCCAAAGTTGCTCTTTGTATTTCAGAGATACCTGGAATAGCTCTGCTTATGCTGAGCTCTTTATAGGAGATTCTTGCCTCAAAGATTTAACACAAATTAGATAAAGGGTTGTGAGCTAGGGAGGTACTTCATAACGCACACACAGGTTTTTGTTTTGGTCAAAGTCACATGAGAAATGTCAAAGCTAGAAGCTGAATCCAAACTTCACGAATCTGAACCCAGTGTTTGAACTGGAAGATAGCTGTCTTGGGGATGAATGGAGATGCAAAGTAGTTAGTGGAATTAAGAACATAATTGTAACAACCCTAAACTCTGGGTAAAGTCTGGAGGTAACTAGAGTTGTTACTGCAGGAATAGAGGCTTGGATAGTGTCACATAGTCATTCTGTTCTGTTTGCAGAGAGTTTGACTGCGAGTTGGAGCTGGTTTCCTCAGAGATTTGCCAGTTGAAATGTATCTCCCAGGCATTTGATGATGACATTGTGCAAGAGGAGAGGTAAATACTGCTAACTGTCCCTCAACTTTTAGCAACAGGTTACTTCCCACTCAGACATTGCCAATTGAAGGCTGTGATTCTTGTAACTCAGGGTGAGGAATAGTTGCAGGACTTTCTCAGCTGTAATGTAATAGAGCCTTTCTTTCTTCAAGATAACTGTGCAGATTAAATCTGCAGTTGCACTTGCAGTTTCTAAAACTTGTTAATTGCTCTCCTTGTCTTCAGGTTTCTTGCTGTGGAAGTCAGATTTTTCCCAGCAAGAGGCTACCTTTGACCCTGTGTGAGAACAGTATCTCACTGCCTCTGTCTAAAAGACATACCAGTCCAGTCTGGCAGGAGAAATCCCATTGCACTGACACTGTCATTGCTGCCTGCACATTTATAAGAAAAATCCTTTTATTAGGCAGCATTATGTTAAATAGTCCATGGTACTCCTAACTCAAAAATGTAGCGGGTGCAGAAGCCTCTTGTACAACACCTTGGTTAATCCATGAGGTTGTAGGCTGCTGTGTTTGTAAAGGTTATGTCATTCTGAATTAGACATACTAAGACAGTAAAAACTAAAGGTCAGAAGTCTTGTCACAGGACAATTCCCTAAACTTCTTTCTTTCTTTCTTAAAACACTTGATGTCAAGCATTCAATAATTAAATGTCAAGTACCTAAAATACTCTAAAGAGGGCTTAGCATTAAGTACTTCTGTCTACAAAGAGGTAAGGGCTTCAAATCCTACATAATTCCAAAAATTCAATTTTTTACCAATGGGACCATTTCTAGATAACTATAGGTTAAATCTTGTATTAAAGTTAATGATAATATCTATTGAAAGTTCACTAAGTCTCACTCCTAATATTCTCCTATCTGTTAGTGATATGACAGTTTCTCTCATTTGTAACTGAAGATAGTATCGACCAGGTAAAGTAGTTGTTCACTTATTTTGTCTATACCTGCATGCATCTGTGGGGAGAAAACCTGCTGTTTGGAGAGAGAAAGGCTTATTAACTCATGCTTCTTTAAAGTAGTATTATGTCAAATCACAGGATTCTTCCCTCATATTCACTGTGGCTGTCTCTGCTACAGCAGATCATTGTGCAGTTGTAAAACCACCTTTGCATTGTGGATTAGTGAAACCTTGGTTCATGGGCTTCTATCCAAACAGCAGCTTTTCTCACCCCAGACTGGAGAACTACTGGTACTAATGTCTTTGTCACTCAACCTCAGTTCTCACTGATTACTAATGAGGATCAGGAAGCATGACAGAACAATTACCCTGAGCTGTCTAATTTTACAGCCTTTCTTTTCCATCCTTAGCATTGTCTTAGCAGTTAGGATGATGCTATCACAATAACAGCAGTTAATACCTGTATTGCTGGCATTTTTAAACACAGCAGTTGTACCTAAATGGATGGGAACAGGAATTCTTTGCTCTAAGTTTCTAAACATCACTTCTAGTGTCAATTCATTGAAGCATTACCAGGTAAGTGCCTCGATGACCTTCACGAGATCTATGTTGTGACATGAGTATCTTCACCCATTATGGTGGAAGTGTTCCTTTTGTTAAAGGGAAAGTTACAGCCTCAGTACTATGTCCTGTTTGAGCAACAAAGATAGGTGTAAGAAGTTGATTGCTGTAACATTTCAGGAAAAGTGAGAATAGTTTCAAATGCTCAACTGAAGCTTTAAACAGTGATGTGTACTGCATCCACTAAGCAGTTTGGTCCAGTTCTCCTGTATGTGTAGATCCATACAATGTGCTCTGTCACTGGCTGGTTTGTAGGTTGCTTACTGGAATAATGGTGAAAAATAAACTTTTTTGGAGGTGCCCTTACAGTCTTGCATATGACTTTCTATTCTGGTATGCAATTGCCATGAGTTTTAGTGTTACAGCTCCCTTGTCACCTTTTCCTTGATCTCAAACTGTTTATAGTTGCCAGCTCTATGTACTGATCTAATGTTCTTCATTTTAATAAATTTGATTATATCACAAGAAATGCTCCTGTTGCTAGTTGAAGTATTGCAGTACTTAATTTGTGTACTACCAGTTATGCTCACTGAAAGTAACAAAATATTTTCTTGCTTGTGTTCCTGTGTTATGCAGTGAAAGTGTACAGATCCCAGAGCTCTTCCTTGCTCCCATTTAACAGTTCATTTGCTTTAACATTTAACATTCCAGCTTGACAACCAGTTAATTAACCTTGATTACTTCGTGATGCTAATGGCAGTCATCTTGTTCTTCTGCAGGCAACACACAATATCAAACTACCAGTAGCTAATGACACAAAACTTAAAGTCAGCACACCGATCTTGGAAACTTCCTCAAGCTATTGGAAGGCAAGCAAAGAAACTCCATTGAGCACTTGGTACCTAGACACAGATGGCTGGAACTATTGTTAGTTTATGAGCGTATATAAGAGGAGAGCTCTGTGTAGCACTTGACAGGGTGCACTCTATATGTTGAACAAGGCATTGCATTTTATAATCTTTCTTGACAAAGTATCTTCCGAACTTCCCGTATTTTGCTTTCTCTTTTCAAGTGTACCACGGTGTAGTATCTGCTCTTGAGATAAGGGACCATCTTGAATGTGACTTTCATAAGGCAGTGAATGTTGTACATTAAGTACATTCAGAACAAGAAGTACATTTCTTGTAAGTACATTAGGTTGTACATTAACTTGTACAATAAGGACAAGAAACGTAATGTTGAACTGTCCATCAGGAATGGCCAGAGCAAATGCCACAGACTTATGAAGGGTGATCACAGGTAATAGTAGTCTTTAGACTGGTATCCAATTGCCATGAGTTTTGAGTACTTTGTATACTAAAAGTATTTGTCTATTATTTTAGAAGCCTAACATTTTTTTTCTGTATATGAACAAACCAAAAGTTAAGCATCGTGTTTAACTGGGAGTTAATGAAACAGTAGTGGCTTGTTTGAGTTCTGACCACAACTCCCATTCCAAGCAAATTTCTTGTAGTTTGTGAGTTTTTGGGTTGTGGCTTTGGGGGTTTTTTAAACTACCTTTCTGCATGGAAAAATAGCTTGAAGTTATTCTTTGCATGTACTGAAACTACTTCTATAAAGATGGTGTGTCATTACTGAAATATTTTCTTATATGACTTCTCAAAAGGAAGGAGCGTTGGAGTTTTGTGAGAAGTCCAGCCTAAGTATTATTTCAGATAGTTAGATGTGCTAAACAGCCTCTATTTACAGTGTTCCTCCGGCTACTAGGACATGTACAATGATGATCTAATACTTCCCATATCACTGGTAAGAAAAAGTAGTGACACTGTTTGCTTAAAGGCAAGGAAGTTTTTATTTAAGTGACTAATCTAAGATTTTAAAAACCAGCTCACATCAAAATCTGTACCAGTTGTAGAAATCTTACTCCTTATTTCATATTAAGAAATTCATTATTGTACATTTTTTAATCTTTACAAGGCAGCCATAAGAAATATAAACATTTGTCACCAGATAGAACCTTCTCACTGACAAACAATATTTAAAAGTATGCACTTCATAAAATTATAGACTGAAAGAACATGTACAATTTCAAGTTTCCCTGTATGAATTAATTTGTAAGTGGACTGCCCCCTTCCCTCCCCCACAAATAGAAAAATAAGTTATGCAGAAGGCTTGGGGTTCTGTGAGTGGACTGCCATTCTGAGCCCTACACCAGTACTCCCAGAATAACCTTATCTTTAAATCTTGTAATCTCTGGTATATCATCTCCTAGCACATCAAAGTAAACCTGCCTCTCCTCCCCGCCCCCCCCTTCCCCCAAGGTCTTTAAATCCTTACAAATGAGAAACGAACTGTCAAATTTGTTTTCCCCCCCCACCCCCCACCCCCAATTATATCCAGTTTCAAATGTAGCTTATTGAGCTAAATACAAATAGAGGGTAAAGTGTAATCCCCTTACCTTGCGCTTGGCCTAAAATGAGGGAGAGAGGAAATACCAACACCTGGCTTCAATTCCAGAATCCATGGCACAGGATTCTAGCTGCTCCAGGCTATTTCTTATTTCTGAAAAAGCTCTTTTCACCTAGAAAGATGTGTTATTACCTCAGTTTTTTATGGGGGACTGAATTTAGGATCATCTGTAGGAACCTGTATTTACACTTGAGTGTAAACATCATGGAAGTCAAATTACCTTGTTAAACCCACAATTTCTGCTGATGCTATGAACATGGACCATGAGAAATCATTGCTCTTTGAGAAGCTGAGGAGAAGCTAAGTTGGAAAGTTTTGTATTTCTGGGAATTCTATCCTGTACCAGCTCCAGCTGAGGATGGAAAGTGCCACTTTCTCTCCTGCATGCCTGAAATGAACAATTCAATGCAGAAATGTTGAGTTCAGATCCTGCAGTTTGAGCTCTAATCAGAAAAATTATGAAAGTGCAATGTACAATTTTGTCTCTCCATTATTAAGCCAATGAGCTTAAAAAGGTGCCCATACTCCACTGATCTAGTACTTTCATCATAAACTCATCTTTCTGTGGCTTAGATGCAAGAGGGGGGAAAAAAACTGGGGAAAATCATGTTCAGTAACAATTGTTGCACTTAAAAATTTTAAAAACTGAAAATACCTATTGATTTTAGGTATTTTTAAAATTGTTTATACAGTTTTTAGCAAATTTGAGACAGGAAGCAATATAGAAAGAAGGAAAAAGTTCTTTTTTTTCCTTGTAAATTTATTCTGTGAAGTACATGATGATACGATATGTTAAGTATTGGGATTTGCTTTAATACACACATTAGTAGTGCCCTGGCCTAAAGGCTCCAGTGTATCAGTGGGATGTGTTCACTAATAACGGCAGACAAAGGCTATTTTGCAGAATGGTGGATCTTCCAGATAAAGTGTCATTGTTCTGCTTATTTTAATAGTAGATTAAGGTGTGTCTTTTTTTTCCTCCAGCTTACTGATAGTTCCACTTCTACATAACCAGTGAAAGTTTTAACTCTGTTTAGAAGTTACTTTCATAGGTACTAGAGTAACAGGTGAAGTAAATCAGTAAGAATTAAGACTCTTTTCATGTAAACAAATCAAAATGGCAGCTCTCATGAACCCCAATGAACAAGAATAATTATCAATGACATGTCATTTTTACACCTAACAAAATCTTACGCTGAATAGATATAAACCATGCCACAAAACTAAACAGGAGTACTTTGGTCAAGCAAGAATCTGTTCCAAGAGCACTAGTGTATGCAAACGCTTTAAAAAAGTTATTAAAAGTAAGTAGATTTGTATCAATATCACTATTCAGGTCTGTGGAATATTCTGCACTCTGTATACAATGGTATCTTTTTTCAAACTTACCTAACTAGACAACAAAATTGAATAAACAGTTTTTTGTTTTTTTTTAAAGTATATTGGTTACAAATTTGCTGTGAAAGCAGAACCAAAACTTCACTTAAGGTGTCTTCTAGTAGCCACACAAACACACAAAAACAAAACACCACAGTTGTGAAAGTGTTTTCACAATATCTCAGATCAGTCTACCCCTGCTATTATTCACAGCTTTTTTTTTTTTTACAGTAATTTAAAACTGAATTCATATGAACAGGGCAAAGAAGTAAATGCTTCCAACTGTGGCCTGCTTTGCACTGACTTGTACTGCTGCCTCAGCACCCACTAGAATAACAGTTTCGTGTTTTACAATTTCACTTTTGCTTCCTCCATTCAGCAGGTTAAAAGAAGGCTTTTCTCTAAAAGACGGGGTACTACAGGTGCTGAAACTGCGCATGAGTCTAACCCGTGTTCATCGGGCTAGACTCATGGCAATGGGCATCCACCACTCCTGCCTGGTCCCTCCCTTCTGTGTATGCTTTAGCACTTCCGTAGACTATAAAGCTTAAGTGCTCACTGCACAGAAATTGTGGCAATGAGGACTTGCCATCAGAGAATAAGACAACTGTAGGATCGAACTTCTCAGCAACCGGCTTAGGAGGACGGATAATCCTACCATGAAAGCAGAAGTAAAACTGAAATCCAACTGCAAACTGAATGCCCGTAAAACACTGCATGCCATTTCACGTGGACAAAGTATAGAACTAAAATTCTGACCAGAAGGAAATGTTTTAAGATAAAACATGATTGAAAAATTATGCTATAAAATTAGTGATTCATTAGGCAAACCTCAGGGATCGCCCCAAAACTAGTGGTTCAACATGCCTCAAGTCCCCAGCCATTGCCACAGAATCTTTGTTGAACTGCCAGCTTAGTTGTGAGATGTCTAAAATCACACTCATCTTGAATCATACTCTCTGCTCCAACAGAAGTTGTTTTACCATTTTAGTGGCAACTGGCTAGTGCTTTCAAAACAAATGCATCGGGCAGGTGATGTTTCAGATCAGCTCCTAATTAATGTGACACTTTAACCTCCAAGCTAATGCCTGTATCACTGTTGCCAAGGTGCTCAGCGGGAGGCATTTGATCAGGAGATAAACCATTCTATCCCTGAGCAATAAGTAGTGTTGGAATTATGCAAAGGCCATATGAGCTCTCAGATATTGTAGGAAGTGAAGTAAGGGGAAATATTTTCAGCTTGATTTCAATACCACACATAGAAACTTTGAAATTGTTGCCACTCTAAATCATGCACACACACACGCATTTGTTTTACTACTATTAGCTCATAATATTCTTAAGAGAAGCCAGCACAGTGACTACTGTAAAGGTGACCCAGTTATTAATAGAAGTACACAAAATCAGAGTTTTCATTGTCCGTTATCTGCAAAATGACATTGCATCTGCAAAAGTAAAAGCCAGACCTTAACAACCTTGGAGGTTATTCTAACCTTGTGCTCAGACACTAGTTTTTTTTAACACTGTCACAAAATTACAGAGAGATCCCTCTTTTGAAATGAATTTCTACTACAGCAACTTAAAATGAAAAATAGATTTTGGCATCTCTTGGATGGTAGAGGTAGATGGCTAAAGCAACATTAGCTTTCTATTTTGCAGCAAGAACAGTGATTACTGTCAGGAGACATGCCACACAACAAACACCCAGTGCCTAAAAAGAACTTTGCAATCAATCAATCAATCAATATTGCTTTTAGGTTCCCTCAGCAAATTAAAATTTGCCTAGCGAGTTCCTCCCTCACAGTTCTTGGATTCCCACACCTACTTACAACTAACAAGCAGGAGCATGGTAGCAGTGAACTGACTGGAGGGAGATGGAGTCTGGTGTACTTGTGTATCTCCTCTTAGCTGCAGAAGACAGGAGAAATGCACTATGTGATTAGAATTTACAAACACAGTGGGTCAAGACAGAAGACAGAAAAATTCCTCCAAGTTTGTGTGTTAAAGATCGAGGTGTGATCTGGAAAAGCATTTGTAAACCTGAGGACTGCTTCAGTGTAGTTTGTGGATATCTTTCATTTGGCTTTTGTAGCTGGATGACTTGTCAACAGAGCATAAAAACCCAGCCCTTTGTAATGCAGCCACCTGCTCTTAATTTATGAGAGCTACCAAACTTTTATTATCTTTCCTAACTCTTCAGCAAAGATTACCCCTTTCCTTAAAGGAAGCATTATAAAAAAACAGATTACTGATGTGCCAGAGATCATTCGGGAAGTTTGAAATAGGTAACTGACACTTGCCAGGTAATGTCTAAAAAATAAAAATCTCAATTTATAAGCTACTTTGCTGCCTTTTAAGGCAAAAACCACATTACAATGCCCTTCTAAAAAGCACACTGAAACTTTTGGATGAATAGGTAGTATAGACTTAGGTTTACTTCTGCACTAGCTCAAGAGTTTTCCATTGCATTTCTTGTTTGCTTTATGTGTCAACTTTCAAAATCATTAACCAACAGGCTTGTTGAGAAAGTGTTTCTGGTCTAGCTACAGACTAGGAAAACCTGAAAGTAAGGGGTCAGTAATCTGGTTTTAACTTTTAAAGAAAAGATTTTTTTATGTGCACTTGTAACTTCACTGAAGGTTTAAAAACATGCTTCAGTTCAGTCACAAAATTCCTCTTGGTGAATTTAGTGCAGTGGAAGTATCTGCATGAAGAATCTGCAAACTGCTACTACATTAAACTAGCAACAACACTTTAGAAATATCCCCACTTAGGGAAAATTTCACACACTTCTAGCAAGTTCACTGAAAGATCGGAGAAAAAAAGTAAATCAGGAGGAAAACGTCTATTTGGCACCTGTAATTTGGCATGTCCATTATTTGAAGCTCAAGTGCTGCGATTCTGAATGCTACAGATTATCTTAACACAGCAGTTGCTATAAAGCATAAGAAGGTAAATAATTTACCCATAGGAATTCCATTATTTTTTGTCCTCCTCCACTGTACAGATTCTAGTTAGAATAATGAAGTAATTGCTCTGTAGTTTGCAGATCCCTTAGCAAAAGGGCTCCCTTTAGCTTACCATCTTAGGATCTGTCTCTCAGATCGAGATGGTCAGTGCCATCTCCTCACTCGGAATAGTTCACACATTTTGCACAGTCACCAAGTTCCACAAAACAATATTATCTTTGTACACTTGCACATTACTTTGTATACAGCCACACTAACAGCTTCAAACTGTGGCAGACATTTATTTCTAACATGAAGTTTTTATGATTTGGTTCTTCCATTTACTAGATGCCCAGCACCTCACACAAACACAAGTGCCCATGCTGGGGTTTATTGACCAACCTTATAAGCTGAAAGGAAATCTTGGGTTTAACGCACCCAAAAAACATCTTGCTGTACAAATAATACACCCATTATTGTATTTCCCACCTCTCCTTCCCATGCAAGTATATCACTTTACCGAAAGTGAAGTGGAAACAGATAAAACTATTTAAAGTGTAACCTTCTCTGTACCCTATGGGACTTACTGTTTATACTGTTTTGGGTGCAGCTAGTTAGCTGATACCACAATCCTTCTTCTGAGTAAAATCAGCCCGTTACAGCTTTTTCTCTTATTGCACATTTTATTATATCTGTTGTAAAAACTAATCAAAGATAATTCCTGTTGCTTGGATGTTATAAGCACTTGTGATAGTTTTAGATTGTTTTAAAATTTCCCAATAAACATGTCAAGAGGAACAGACTGGAAGTTCCTCAGTTGGTATAAGAAGGCAGATTCCAGAGCAGGAAAGACTCTGAGGTACAGGTTCCCCTCTATATCTCTTAGTTTGGAGCTGCCTAAATATCTTTGAGGCATGCCTACAAGTTTAATGGGGCGCACCCAAGATCTATATTCCCAAGCTTCCTAGGGAACCGATTCAAATTTGTGAACTCCACCTCGAACCCAAGCAATGGAAGGCAAATGCCTGTCATGATCTTTGTCTGATTCGGGCTGGCTCTGGGCACGCTCTGGCTTGGGGTTTGAAGAAGGTGGGTCAGGTTGCTGTACAGACATAGTCCTGCGGAGATGGTTTCTCTTGCGCAAAAACTCAGGTTGGGAGTGGAGGCCAAAGCTGCCTTTTCTCAAGATCATCCGAGAGTTGTTCTTTTTGGGTCGAGAATGGAGACTGAACTCCAGCGAGGCCAAGTGGGCTGCATAACCTTCACTGAGAAACTGAAATAGGAAGCAAAGACAAATGACAAATTACTGCTGCCTTGACCTACAAGCTCTATGAGGAATCAAGTTCCTGTCTCTGGCATCTCAGTTAAGTTACCTGCAGAGTACTAGTACTCCTCTCCCTTTGCTTTTTTTTTTCTCCAGTGACCTGTTCCATTTTGTCATTCAGTCATATGCGATGCATGCACTTGCAGATACAACCTACGACCACTCGATTCTCTTTACTATTCACCCTGCTAGAAAATGCCTCATTTGAAACCAAAACTCCCCTTCTTTCTCTGAAACACTGTCTCTGTTCTTTATCTTTTTTAATATGTTTGTGTGTATGTGTTTGCACATGCATTCACATGCATGCATTCCCTTGTTCCCCCTAGGACTTCCTGATTGAGTAGCAAGAGTTACTCACTTGACACTGTGCCTGATATTTCTTTGTTGATCGTCCAACTATGTAGATCTGGGACGGTGGTAGAGCCAAGACATTGTACACAGAAATATCCTTCATGGAACCATATGCGGCACAGATTTTGATGTGGCACTGAAACAAATATTACTTCCAAAATCAACGCTCTATTGAACACCATGCACTACAAGAATGGCACTTGTTTTGCAATGAAGCAGCAGATGAGTTTATTAACAACCTTATTCTGTAAAACACAAAGATAAATCTGTCTGCCTGCATGCCAGCAAGAACTACAGATATGCACACAGGAAAGAACAAGCAGTTTATTTATTTATTTGTCATGCCAGGAGGCCCCCTTTGGATGTTTTATCAGCCTTCCCTGCTCTTTAAAAAGTGATAAAAGAAATGAGGAATGGCAAAAAGACTTTGTGATGGCCAGTGAGATTTACTGTTCAAAAGGAAGGGAGATCTCACAACTTCACTGAATAACATTCTCTGAAAAAAGGTTTTAAGGCTATAAACAGGTTTCTGGTACCTCTTGCATGAGATTCCGGAGAAAAATGGTCTTTTGTCGCAGTGGGTCATGAACAAGTCCATCTGAGAAGAAGATCATCCCTTGTGGGAAGTTGTGTTGAGACAACCATGAAACCACACGCTGTTTTTGCATATCTGGACGACCAGTAATATAGATAATCAGATATCCCAGGTCCTGCCAATGCCTGTCAGAAACAGCAGGTAAATTATGTAGCTGCAGAAAGAGAAACAATACCCACAGGTCAGGTCAGCATTTCTTTGCTTGGCACAGACCCAGTTAGAAATCAAGCATTATCCTTCAACAAGTGGAAAGCAGCATGCCTAAATCTCTGCTCCTATCGAGAAATTAAGTAGTAATGTTTACATCTTGAGGGAGATGGAGGGAAGCAAGAGAGATTCTCATACAATATGTTACATAAAACATGAGAGCTATTTAAAAATGTATTTAGAATAGACATTGCTACACATCAAGTCCTGCTACCTTTGAAACCTTTAATGAGATTTGCTGCAAGGAGTGGAAACCCTTGAAAACTGATATCCCTCCATTCCCATGCAAGTTCCAAAATGAGAGCTGTTTTTCCCTGTCCAGTGCAACATTAACAGACCTGCAAGAATGGATTAAATGGCCTTTTAATTTTTCCTCCAAAAAATGTTCTTGCATTCATAGCACTTCATATTTTTGAAGTGCAAGTATGTCCTTATTTGAAGCTAGTGAAACACAAAATACATTCTTTTCTAATCACAGTAACACATGGAATCATTATTAATTCACTGCACACACGTTAAGCCACATTCCCAAGAAGCAACTTTTACTCTTTAGGCAACTTAAATTACAAATTTCAAAGTAAACCAAAGCATTCTAAGATCCCTCTGAAAATCAGGCAGAGCTGATGTCTAAGCAATTACAGAAATATATCTGCAAAGAATCCTGGCCTTTAAAAAAATGTTATTTATTTAGTAATAAAACCTCTATTCTGCCCTCTTCCTTCCTGTTGTGTTCAAATAGGAGTCAGAGATTTAAAAAGTGAAGTGTGTAAACCTCACTTACCTGACAACATCAACAGCCCCAGCTCGGACTTTGGGGTCACTTCCCATAATTGAAACACTTGCTGCAAATGAACCATCAATGCTGAACACAACACATTCCATTCCTCGGGGCAGCACTGTCAGGTAACTTGCAGCACTGCTCTGGTCCCCTCTGGAGAGGGAAAGCAATAAATACATTTGAAAAGCAAAACATCAGAATGTATTTTCTGCACATTCTAACTGAGACCTCAAATTAGATCTGTATGGATCTACAGCTTCAAAAACCACTGTCAAATAGGGGTTCTGATTTCTGTCCTATGTGGGGCAATTAAAGCTTACACTTGTAGGAAATAGCTTTCCAAAGAGAAATTTGGAAGCTGATTTTAATAAGAAATCACATATATATAATACCTAAATGAATTAGGAAAAAAACCCAACAACAGCCTAAAGTATTCAAACTACTACTCAAACATGCTATTTGTCTATACATGTATGTATATGTCTATATATATGGACATATATGACATGAATACTATATATATATATGCACACATACATGAGTACATACATACACACATAGCACACAGAAATTAGCTACATTTTTTTTCTGTCAGTCTACAGTTAATGGTAAATTATAAGAAATTACAAGGGAAAAATTACACAAATCAGCTTTTCTCAGTTAGATAAACAGTTAGTAGTACCAGCATTACCCATCCCTTTATCCTTGCAAATTACAATGGGAATTCCCATCCAGAAAAGGTAAACAAATCTAAATCAAAAGAGAAATGCAATCATAGACAGCTTTTCTTATGGAAAGGCATATGAAATGCAATCTCCTCATGATGTATTTTCTCGAAGAGGTCTGGATGTTAAGGCACTAATAAAACTGAAAGCAATCCAAAGCTCTTACCATCCTATGACCTCATGATCCTTCAAATATGTAAACTGAAGATTCTTGCAATATGTGTGCACAGCTTAATAAGCAAAGACAGGACAATTTCTTTCATTCCTGTTTGAAACTTACTCCTGCAGTCTATAAAAGCCCATGGGAGCTTAGCTTCTGAATACATCTTAATTAGTCTCAAAGTAACTCTCTTGAACTGATTATATGTTCTATTACACTGAGGTAAAACATTTCTTCCTCCTCAATTAGCAGTACATAAAATTGTAAATTGACTTTGGACTTGGTTAACTGGTGGGTAATAACACATTCTGTTTCAGCTGAATTAACTCCAGGGATTTAGCCTCCAAAGTAGGGATTCAAAGGAAGCTGTGAAGCTACCTCCTAAGTGGCTAGCCAATTTAATTCTAAGTGCAATATTAAACTAAAAGTCTGTATTAAAACCAACTGGACTTTTACTAAACATAAGATTTTTAAAAGCACAGCTACCCCTAGGCCAACAAATTTTATTTCACACATCTTCATTCTTCATGCTTCACGTAGCATAGATTTTTAAGAAATGCTGGAGAGCTAGGAGAGCTGACCAATTTTACTTCAATGAATTGTTATTTTTAGGTGCTGGCTGGTTTTGGGTTTTGTTTTGGTTTGGTTTTTTTTCCTCTTTTTCCCAATTTAGAATAAGCATGGTCTTGAGTACAGAATTAAGGTAACTCTTTTGATCAGCCTTACATCAACAGATAAACAAGTGGCTAAGAGCAAGGCAGTACCTCCTCACCTGTTAATTGAATAAGAAAAGCTTTTTATCAGTCTAAAGAACATAAAGCTATACCCTTCAGCAGTCTTTTCTGCAATGAACAGGCTGCAAAATATCCCACGTCATATATTCTTGCCCAAAGAAGACTGATTATGGTCATCCAGTCCCCATATTTTGCAAGACCAAGTGCTCCTAAACTGAATTGCACTGAGGATTTTTGTTGCAGTAGGGACAAACCCACTGACCTGGGTGTCTCCAAACTGTCCAGTAAACATGATCACTGCTTCAAATTTAAGCTGATAACACAGTGACAAGACCAAGAAAAGGTAACTAACTGACCAAAATCTCCCTCTGCACCCTCTTGAATCTTACACACCTCAGTGTCTCCCTGATCACAACAACCCACCACAGCTGTAGTTCCAGCTTGGAGCTATTACCTGACCACCATTTTGATAGGATACACACCAACTCTCAGTCTCTTCTGTTTGGGTATGTTGTAGGATATCCGGCCACTGCTGTTGGATATCTCTGTGTCAAAGTACACCCACCTACCCGAAGACGGCTCAGTCATTATGAAGATATCAACCTGCAAAACCAACAAAACAGTCATCTAGTGTGATAGCAGGCAACACACCTCCTATTTACAAGGCCTGCCTAGCCTAGATCAGGTTAGTATCTCCAACTATGGCTTGTACTAAAAGCTTACAAGGAAGTTTGAAGGAACTTCAAAACGCAGTAAAATTTCACAGAGGGTCCTCTCAATTACAAAATGCTTCTTAACACACAATACAAGAGTTTATTGCCTTCATAATTTAAAGCACTCAGCTTAGCACCGCAGGTGTCAAATGAGACTACAGAGCTCAGAAATTTGGCAGGAACCCTAAACTAGAAAAAGGATCATTTCAGCTTGCATGTGTATATTACATTTTTGCATACTAAACCTACAAAATGGAAAATTTCATCTGGGGGTTAGCAAAATGAAATGTTCCTCAAATCACAACCTTGCCTACAAATACAAAACCTAACCACTTCAAATTATCAAGATTTTTTTTTTCCAAAAGGTTTAATCAGTATGGCTTTTTTCAACTGAAATATTTAATCAAAATTAACATAAAGTGTATGAAATACTTTGTCTGACTTGAACTGTCAGAATCTGATTGAATCTGATTTCCCACTGCAGAAACACAGCTTATTGTTCATTGTGTACTTCTGAAACGGGAGTGTGACTTCAAGGTAACCAGCCAGCACATAATAATCTATATAGAGAGGAAAAACATTAGACTATAATGCCCAGAAAATAATGGGTTAAGTAAATCCCTCTGGCCTCAGGAAACTGCTGAAATGGATCTTCAACCTAGTTTGCATTTGCACACTAAAACACTGAACATGTTGTCTTTTTAACCAAGACAAATTCATCTCAGTAAAAGACTCAGGGCTAAAATTAATCCAGTCTACTAACCTGTAGAAAGCCCAACAGGTCCAGAATTTTAGGAATTCTTGGGAAAACAAGGGTAGTCTCCAGGACTCATCCTTGCCTCAATAAAAGCTGGCATGTCAAGCCCACCTCAAATTAATGAATGTTTGCTCATAGGTCAACAGACTGAGGTTGAGATTACCTAGGTGGCCAGTCCCATGGGAGCATGTAAGGCTTTCTCTGATACTATACATGTGTGCTACATTTAACAACAGTTTCTAGTAAAAGCTGGTTCAGAAAAATAAGGATATTGATTACTCAGACTTTACCTTTTCACCTGTTAAAGCTACCATGTCCAGAGGTCCATACATAAAGCGCCCAACTAGTACCTGAGGACCATCTTCTGCTGCAATGACATCATTAGCTCGGTGATTAGCAGTTACATTCTGAAATAAGAGCAGAAGGTGGGAAAGTAGCGTTTGCTTTTGTAATGAGTCTACTGTCTTTATTATGTTATTATGAACAGTGATACAGAAACACAGTCCTGGACAGCATGTCTGAGGTACATCACAGTGCACCTTAGAGCACTTAGCAAAACAGCATTCCTATTCCAGCTGGAGTCAGTTTTCTATTAATGGTGGGTTCCTGAATAGATGTTCTAGTGAGAGTGCTCAAGATGACCAAGAGAGAAGGTTTAAGGGAATGGCAATTATCTTCCACTTCAAGTGGTGCCATAGATTCACACAATTATGTGCAAGACACATGCATCTTAATTGACATTTCTAACTGAAATGGTATCTGAAGAATGAAGAAAATATTTTTTTCTTGAGTTATGGATTCATCGAGCATGTAAGAAAATAGAAGAAAAACCTTGTTGCTTAACTGAAACTTGAGGCTTCTCTGTTATTTAAAGAAAGAAATATACTTTCTCCCAACACGTAATGATAAACCCAGAACAAACTGTTCCTATTCCCTGTTAATTTGTTTGCCTCTGGATTATGTTAGGAGATTTCAGCTCTTCAGTACTATTCAGTTATGTAAACACAAGCTTTGGGAGATCAAATTCCATTTAAATTGCTGGCAAACCTAAGTTCTATAGCTGCCATATATATTCAGATTTATACTTACTCTCAATTTGACATGTGTCCTTCTGCGTAGCCATTTTTCTCGTGGATTGGATGGACTTAGTGTTGCTGGATCCAGGTTGTCATTTTCCTTGAAATTTACATTTTCATACCTCATCACCTGAAATGACATTAATATTTTAATAAACAGTATGTGGCCTGGGGAGTCCTGGTACTTGTCAAAGAAACGGAAAGTACACTGCTGCCCCAGCTGAATGACACCGAAGAGTCAAAAGCACAATGAAAGTCGAAAAAGAGGTACAGGCCGCATGTGTACATTAATCATACAGACAAACTGCTTTCACTCTGTTGGCCAACAGTTAATCTCAGGTACTTATTGAACAACTTTACTACTCAGAACAGAGCTTGCACATTCTTCCAGAGAAAATGGTGAAAACATCAGGATGATGTCAGACAGTCACACTGTCTACTCATGGTCTGCAAAGTCAGTAAAGCAGCTTAAGACCACAGAGGTATTTTTTTTAATGTCCTTTATGGGGCAGAGGTCAGATTCCTGACTCCATCTGTATTGATTTTCTATACATACACCCAGACAGAATGGTTCTTACCACCTTTTGGATATTACTCACCACTGCAGTAGGTGATAGGCTCAGGATTTGGCTTGTGGCTAGTAACATCTGAAAATAGGAGGACTATAACTTGTGAACATGCAGAAGCCTAATATGCCATACAAGCTACACATTCTTACAACCTAAATATCACACACTTACCAAGAAACTTGCATGTCCAACTCAGATTTCAGAACACAACACACAGACTTCAGTGGGTTATGCCCTGTTCCAACTGAAACCACAAGCCTTTTACTAAAATCCGTGGCTTGCACCCTGAGATCATGGATAATGTGAAGCTACCTCATTTTGAATATGAAAAAGCTTAGTCTGTTTCATAAGCTAGCAGAAAATTACTGAAGTTGAACAGTTGGTTTTTTGTGCTGAAGTTTTCTGCCCTGGGTGCCCTCTCTGGAAGAGTGGCCTAGAATAATTTTGAAAGATATCTCATATGAAGTACCTTGAGTAAAATCCTGCTGCATTCAGTCTTAGCAAAGCAGTTGGCTTGCAACAAATTACAGTAGTGCCGAGAAGTCAGTGTGTCTTTTAACAAATTGGTATAAATTCTATTAACTGGAGGTCACGTGCAGGAACTACATGCACCCACAGGCCATCCAGGAGCCATTAGCCTTCACCTCAACACCCAGCAAGGGCAGAATGGCCAGACTGCGCTGGAACTAACCAGTCCTTTACGTAGTGCTGTAAGCTCACATATTGCTTTACAGGCACATTCTAAATGCTTCAAGGACTTATTAAATTCTAAAAGCTGTAATGCACATACAAGGCTAGGTAAGACTCAACAATGCAACTTGATATGAATGTGCAGAGATAACAAGTAGAATAAAGCAGGAATGATTGCTAACAGACAAGTGAGCTCATGGAGGCATTTGAAAGGAAAGATGGGAGAATGTTCGGATGAATTCAAGGCAAAAAAGGTCCTGAGAGAGAAAATGAGATGACAAGAGCTAAGATAAGAGAGCTGCAAAGGAGAGAAGAAACATCTATGTACAATTAGCTAGGGCCCTCAAACAGAAAAAAAACAGGGATTTGCATCCTGTCACTTCCAGTAGAAACTGTTCCTTCTACTTCAGGATGAGCATCACATAAGATTCCTGTTCTGAAGACTGTTCTCATTCATGGAAAAACTCTTCAGCAGCTTCTGCTTTGCCTTTGCCTGATTACAGTGCTGCTAGTTATAAACAAGGTTTTTTAAATTAACTTTTAGAATTCTGTGTTGCTTAATGATACATTTGGACTGTAATTAGATATACTCACGAGATGTAAAAAACACATTGATTCTTGGGTTAATCCAAATTAAACAGCTTGTAACTGGCTTTTGGGTGAGGGTCACTTTGGGTTCTTGGAGGGACAATTATCCTGCAGGTTTCACTTGAATACCACTTAATTTAAAAAAAAAAAAATTACCCCAGGTGAGATTTCTCAGCCTCACCACTTTCTCTAGAGGTCAGAGCACTGCATTATCCCTAAGTGATTGCGAGCTGCTGTCTAATTACTGACACAGTAGGAACAACAGACCCACCATATGACTCAGAAATAAATTCTGAAGAGACAGTGCACACAACGCCTCGAAATACTCTAGTATAGTTACAGGAGAGACTTATTTTTCTTATGGAAGCAGTATTTTCAAAGTGTTGGTTTATTATCAAATGTATGCTAATAATTTGATACTTAGTAGGGAAATACATAATTAAGTAAGGCTGGAGTATTCCTTCAAAAACAGGAGGAAACTAACACATAGTACATGGATACCCTAACCCTTGGAAGATGCAATTAACAATCACAAGGTTATTTGCTGCAGAGAGAAAAAATAAAGAGATAAATAACCTGTCTTAAAATGAAGGCCACAACGTCTGTTGATTCCCAGTAGCTGGCATGGAAGAGGTGCGGCAGGGCCACAGTTGGAAAAGCTGTCAGCACATCTGGACAATACAAGGCATAATCTATTCGTTTTGTTCCCCACCACTTTGCAGTAACTACAAAAAAAACCAAACAAAATACCATCACATTTCTATTGGATATCTTCTTAATAAATCTCTTGCTGTCTCTATGCTTAAGCTAGATAACTGAAGTCATCTGCTTTTTTAATCTTGACATTTACAGTCTGTTAAAGGTACCTATCAAACACAAAAGTACTGTCTTCACTGACTGCATCATCACTTAAATGTCTGCCATCTAAATAGCTCTATTTGGTCCAAGTTTTGGGAAGCATGATTCCCACTGCTTCCTGGTCTATGGAAAATGTTCGCTGAAAGACTAGTACGTTTATGATCATGTTATAGAGTAAGAACTGCAAGCTTCCCAAATAGTGAAGAGAATATCGATACATGACTACAGTCTATAACAGGACAATATAATGATTTATAGCACTTTTAATCATGACTAACAAATCCATCTATATTTCTTCATGCCTGGAACATACTTCTAAACCTCTGTTAGCATGAAACCCTTAATGATTATTTATGAGTGGCACCTTAATATAAAACTGTGACTTCACTTCTATTACCGTATCTGCTTAATTCCAAACAGAAGAGGAAGCTAAATTGTGTTATTTAGAATTGCAGCAACTTAGGCTGTTCTCATTCTCCCCGAAGTTCCAAGCAGGTAATTCTTTTCATAATAAACTTTTCCACAGAAAGGATGTGGAGGGAAGGTTTGTTGCCATATCTGACAGCCCATAGCACCAGGCTTGACTCACTGTTGGTGAGGTATGTCGATGGCAAGCTTTCTGTTGACCCTGAGTTTTCACTGTTTGTGCTGGCCAAGCTCAACTTTCTTGTTTTTCCTTGTGGTTGATCAGATCCATTTGGAGATCCAGGACTCTCCTGAGAGAAAGGTATGCTCAAAGAGCTGTTCTCAAGGAACAGAGCACTGTGGTTGTGGATAGCATCACCTGCAGGTTACAGAAACGAACATAAATAAATAATTAAAACCCCCAACGCAACAACGAGAAGAACAACATGGCTTTGAAACTAGTGTGTGTATGTGTATTTTTTATTTTTTAATACAGAGCTATTGAGGGTTTTCCTGAATTATATCAGATTTAATGAGCAAAGATGAAACTCCTTCAGAATGAGGAGAACAGCACGAGAATGCAAATGGAGAAAGCATACCCTACTGCCATCAAAATGCAAGGGTAGCTGGGTGCTTTTGGCCAAGATCTTCCAAACTAAGTAGTGATGTTGGGAGGCTATTTTACTTCACACTCAGCCCTATCCATTTTAAAGTCATTCTCTGAGAAGAGCTAGAGTCTGTGATACTTCACTTGTCCTCTTCCTGACATGAGCAAAATGACTTTAGAAAGAGAACTTTCAGCAAGGAAGGCTATCTACTGGTTTGCAAGTTCCTAAATGGAACAGAATTCTCTTTATTCATGCCACTCTGACAAAGCTATTGGCCATGGCTAATAACTGCATGAGACAACACAGGGAGCTGCCCTGCAACTGAATCAGAGAAACAATTACATTCTAAGACTTTGTGATGGGCATGTAGTTTGGACAGAATATGTTCAACAGTGGTTTCCATGGGAACATGTGCTTTGAGTTTTGATTAAAGAAACTGCTATGTACTGTTCTTTCAAAGGAATCTTGTTGATGCC
>NW_010305710.1:23611-82229 GCF_000700745.2 Antrostomus carolinensis
TGGATGTGAAAAGAATGGAAGGATAATTGTATTACTTTCCTTGTCTCAGGCAAGCATATAGACTCCAACAAAGACAACTGAAAAGAAAACACAATGCTGCTTTCTTATTACTTACCTCATAAGATGAGGAAGTATTATACACTCTCTGTAGTGAAAGAAAGCAGCACAAAAGTAAAAGATCTTATTCTATGTCATACTAAATACTGAACAGCAAGGCACCTGGTCCTCCAGACAACAAACGCCAAATCATGTGGCCTAAAATATCACACCAAATCAGTTCACTGAAGAGAGTAGCAGAATCCATGGACATAAGCAGTAAGGAACAGGGCAGATGCCAAATTGTACCCCATTAGGGGTCTATCTCAACCAGAACCCTGATCCAAACACCAACCAACAGGAAATTCCACAGAAGAAGGTGTAATGAATCCCATAAATGAGAGCTATCTCCATGAAGTGCTCATGACTGGCAGTGTCCTCATGCACACTTTCTGCTTCCCCTTCCAAAAGATTCACTGAAATAAAATGGTTGTGCTTTTAAAACAAATTTTCTGCTTCTAAACTGTTGTCCTGATGAAACAGTTGTAAACTGATACTAATCTAATCCTTCCTCCCCCATTATAATTTTGGAAGAGTTTTGTTTTTTCATTCCCACTAAAATGGAGATGGAGAAAGAAGTAAAAATAGCAACTTTGAACAGTTGTCATGCACTGAAAACATGTTGTCAGCCAATATACCTGTTAGCCTTTTCTGTTATTATTGACTAGCTTAAGACCAGCTTGGTAAGGGGTCTGATGCCTTAAAACCTGCTGTTTATATGTAATACTGTTATTCTAAGCTCAGTAACCCTTATCTCTATGAAGTGATCAAATCAATAAAATGGAAGGCATTTTTGGCAGTTTTTTCTCTCCTGTTTCCTGAATTATCTTATTTTAAACATGTAGGGCAGCCTGCCTTCATGTCTGTAGGTCAGGTCTTTGTTGACTTGTAAGGAAGGACAGAGAGTACTGGTTAGAGACTAAAAAAATACATGCAATACTATTTTTTCTAAAAGCCCTGCACTCAGCTTTTGACTAGGATAGTCTACTTGCATAACTGTTCCATTTAAATAACTGAAAGGGATACTTCCCACCCAAAACAACCTTTCTCATGTCTCTGATGGTCACTAATTTTACTATCATGTTTGAGAAGAAATAAAATAAAGGCAGATCATTTTACAGAGTCTCATCTTAGATAATTATGATAGTTAGAGCCAACACAAAGAGTCAAAGCAACTTCCTCAAGGCCACACAATAACCATTTCCAGATAAAATTAACAATACTTTAGTTTTTGTGTATACAATTGGAGAAGTACTGTGCTTTTAGACCTTCATTTCTATCTATCCATAATGAAGCAGACCAGCCACAGTCTGGACTGGTACTCCTGTACATTCCTTATAAATAAAACTTTGCAAAAGAAAAAAATTTGCAATTATTTCAACTGTGCTGCAAAGTAAAATGTGAGGTAGAAGATCAAACAGTAAAAAGGATTATGATTATCTACATTCTGCTATATCAAATGTCTGAAAAACAGGATAGGTTGAAAATGGTGTTTTGAATTAATACATAACAACCATATTTTTAATCCCTAAGTAGATTTGATACAACATCTAAGCAGCAAAGAAAAAAAAAAAAAAAGAATTAAATCCCACACATTATTAAGTGTCAAAAGACATGACTGGTGGAAGATCAGAGACCTGTCACAAAGCTAAGGCTCACTTAAAATAGCTACAAAAGCACCTTGATTATGAAATGTCAACCAGGCAGCAGCTGAGAAAGCTGCTATTTAATGAAAGGTCAAGATAGTATGGCTTTCTCTGGGCTGCAACATAACCTGGACTTTTTACCTTGCCCTTATAATAAAAAAAACCCCATCAATTAATAAATCATATTTTGTCTGAACCATTATCTACTGCTATGACTTCTGTCAACAATCATCATAGATGAAAGAGTTTTCTCCACCTGCTCTTCATGTCTGGCAATGCTTTCAGTGCAGCTTCGTTTATTTTCACTTGTCTATCACAGCAACACAAGATAAATATCCCCTTACGAGGTGACTTCAAAAAAAAGTCTCCTATACATTCAGAAAATTGAATTTAAATAACACCTCAAATAATTTTATTTTATTAAGCTATTTTATGAATAGCCTAATAATGTCATTGCATCCACATTAGGAATTGTATCAACAGATACACAGTTGCATCTGACCAAATAATTGACAGAAATAGAAATAATTCTCCATGCTAGTCAAGTCTCCGCGATTGTCAAAATCAAGTCTGGTAAGAGTCAGTTTTTATCATCAGTAGGCTCTTAATGGATCAATCCATCACACAGACAAACACCACCACATTAGTACAAACTGAATGACCCTGCGGGCAGACGTAGTGATAAGTATTGATGTCTACTGGATGCAAAAGGCAATCATCTAGATAAACATCTGCCTTGCTCTTAAAGTCCTGCCATTTAAGTCAGACATTTCCCGAATCTCCACGGAAAAAGTAAATTTGATAAACTAAAAGCTTAAAGATAAAATCTATGCACAGGGCAGCTGGCTCCAAGAACTTAATTTGATTGGCAAGAACTGAAAGAAAGCTAAAGAAATCCCCACCTTCCCCAGTTTTCATCACGTTCTCCAGCCTGTATTATCACTGAACCACTCCTATGAATCGTATGGTGAAATTCTCTTCTAGTGCAAGTTTTTTCATGTGGCTTCCAGATGAAAATTTTTTTTCATAGAGGCACCCATCAGGAATGTCAGGCAGACAACAGAATCATTCTTATTTTAATCTTAATATGAGAAAAAGAGTAGGGAATGAAATTGTTTAATGACGTGAAAGATTATCAGAAAAGGCTTGTTTGGGCAGTGCATAATAATTAGAGCTTGGTGTAACCAGGTCTCATCATTAACTGGTTAGGAAACTACCACTCCAGTTGACACCGCAAAGGCTCTCATTTTAAGAAATACTTTCACAAGCCCAGGTATCAGAGAAAGGAAAAAAAATAAACAGGCACTAGAATGAATCCTTTGTGAATGAAGAACCTTACATTCCAAAAGGATCTCAAAGCATTTGCATTTAAATGGGAGGATTTCACATTCATTGAAATATAACTGCAGCGTAGGTGTAAAGCATGGCAATGATTTAACTCTGCAGAGGTTTAAATACAAAACCGTACCATGGAACACTTGCTGATCATTAGCGCTCAGGAATTTTTATTTTATAACACATCCAAAGGGGAATCTTCCAAGCCAGTGCCTTAGACAAACTAAAAAAGAATATCAGTTGTTTCCAAATCACTTACAAAGCCTCTGCTTCAAGAATCACTGTATCTGAAGGGTTTACTTAACACAACAAAAATGGTAAAATGTACAAATGCAGGGTTTTTCATTTGAAAACCAGCCTAAGGGAACTATTCTTCCTGTGACAGTTATTTAAATGAGGGTTCAACTTTTCAAGCTAGCCTTAGATACATCTCAGTAACAGAATGTGTGTCTAACTGACCAGCAGGATTTCCAAGTGCAAAGTCAGGCTTTATAATAACTCCAAGTCAGAATGCAAAGTAGGGTATATATTTCCATTGAAGGAAAATGCATACATGGGGGTGAGGAGAGAGCACATACTCTCTAGTTTGGACTGTCCTTCACCTTGGCTATTCCTTAAGTCAATTCCTGAGGCCAGATCTTCACATGTTTCAGTGAAGCCAACACCTAGAAACTAACTTTCTGCAACTCAAGATCAACTGTTGCTTTTCAAACATTTGATTTAATTGGATTCAAAATGATTTGCATCCAATGTGCATCATATTTGAGCAGATAAAACAAAGGAGTTGTGTGTAGCCTACTGCACAGAACAGGTTCCCAATGATACGATTCTCCTAGCTCCAACAAAAAGAAACCATTGCCATTTTACTATATTAGCTTCCAGCCTTAAACTCTGAATCCTGAATAGACTTTTGAAATATCCTGCTAAGGCTTGAATTCGTGTCTGAATCTTTAGCAAAAAGAATAAATCTAATGTACATGCATGTACAGATACACCGATCAATTTCTTTTTCGCATAGTATGACAAGTCACGATACTTCACACCTATATTTTACTTCATTTTCTACAAAGTCAAACCAGCACAATTCCTTCTACCAGCTTTTCTGCCCACGAATCAGTCTATTTCTGTTTTTTCCTGGACTGAAACATTTATTACCCAACATAACTATAGTTTAGTAGCCTACCTAGGAAAAGAGCAATCAAAAGACAATTTGCCCAATGCTCTGATTTGTCCTGGTAGATATCCGCAATAAAAGAAGCACAAGTGACAAAGAGAAACAATATCCGAGGATCCAGGCAAAGGGCAACTAATTGTAAAAATAAATTGTTTAAAATGACAGTCAAAGACATGGAAGTTCACAAGTGACACTTCAACTAAAGCAGTGATACCACCTTCCAATCCCTCTTTTAACACAACTTCTATCACACAGCTCATATGTAAGAGTAATTTTTCCTTGGTAATCTTCTCTGGTTCCAGGCTTGCTAAATATGTCTGTGCCATTCTGTCCCAGATGGCTTGTATTTAGCATGTTAGCACCTCGGTATTTCAAATCCTCTTGAGCTGTGTAAGGAGAGAATGCTTAAGAGGACAACAGGTAAGGAGAGCTCTGAAAACAGGCACTGTACCTAACTGATGAGATCTTCCATCTCCTAGTGGGTATCTCTGGTACCGTGGGACACTGAATGGAGGCAGCAGGTGGAATCCTTTCTCCAGCAACGGTTCAAGTCTGCAGGCAGAGGGGTCAGCAGAGTGAAAGAAACTGTACACTTGGTTGCAGGCTGGGCGGACCTGGCATACTTGGATGAGAATGAGACAGAGAGAGTTCAGTACTGTCCCTTTACAATTTTCACAGAGTCTATTCAAAAACATGGTTAGTATGGTCTGCAGACTCCAGACTAGCATACATCTGGCCACAAGAAATTTAACTAAATTGTTTGCTATTTCATGTGTGAAGAACACTTCACTGCAAAGGATTTTACAGAGACATCACAATCTGAGATACAGGCATGCAGCAGATGGGAAGACCAGCCAGAGAAATACACAGAATTAAGGAAGGAAAAAGAGGTTTAAAAATCTTGTAAATATATTATTGAGCATTACAGCTACGATGCTCATCACTTCAAATATTTAACAGCAAAATGGTCCAATGGGCCTGTTCTGTCCAGAGGACTTAAATCTAAGTGACAGTAGGAGCAGGTAGGTCACAGAAAGCACTGCAGTTTCTGAAGTCACCTTATGGAAGCTAATGTATAGAAATGAGGCTGGTCATATTATAACAGCAAAGCAATGTTTATGATGCTTGCTGAAGATGTGCAGCTCCTGAGGCATCTGAGCTGCAACTGTAAATGCAAACCTGAAAACCACTCAGCTAGTAAGGCATTCCTTTGACTAAACACACAGCACCAAACCATAACCGATACTCAGATGGATGATCACACAAGACTGCTAAGGTCTGTAAAACAGCTGGTGTAATCACTTCTCACCACATGACACTTCAATCACGCTGACTTGCGCGCGCAACTGAATCAATTCATTAGCGGTTCAATTAAACTTAGTACAGTTTGTATAGTACCGCATTACATGTTAAAACAGTCACTGTATTAACCACAAGAGGAAAAGAATGACTATTTATAAAATATGTTTGGGAATATTATGTCTGCTCCGTGTGAACTCCATGCAAGCAAAACACATTTTCAAACCCACTGTGCTATACAATAAACCCTGAATTTCTTTTGATATGATTACTATTTCCTTGTGATAATGAAAACCTGGTAACATGTATGATATTTGTCCTCTGAAGACATGTTTGGTACAGCATTGTTCCCATGCACAAGCCAAACACACGCTTAACTGGAAACCATGAAGAAAGATGTTAAGAGTTTTAATATAAGCTCACATGGAATATTAGATCTAAAGGTGTCTATCTTAAGTGACATCTCTCACTGAAGCATCCATCATGGAATTATTAAAAAAAAAAAAATCCACACTACTTCAGTTCTTTCTCATTTTCAAGGGCAACAGTCAAGGTATTTGTACATAAGCAAGACTACAATGAGCAAACTTGATTCTGTACATCTTCCTCTGCTGCAGTCACAGAGAGTCACTCAGAGCTAGATCAGGAAACACTAAATTCTTACAGGTTTTCTCAAGTGCTTTCCATGTTGCTTGAAGGAATCTAAAGATTCATGTTCTGGTGCTTGCTGCTCTCAATGGTATATAGGGACAAATCCTGATACAGACTGTATCTAAACTTAAAAGATTGATACTAACTTGTAATAGCAGCATTGCCATAAGCAAGTCAGAGCAATATTTTGTTTTGTTCTCTGTTATATATTAATGTTTGTTCTATACAGGCTACAGCACAGGCACACAATGTTTTCTCTCAAACAAGACAATTAACCCTTTATTGATCACAGGAAAAACCTTCTGAAGATACTTTGAGTAGGTAATGAACCACACCCATGGGGACCACTTTGTTGCATGCGCTCTTGGTACTCTAAGAGACTTGTCTTCATGTCATGAAGATGTCAATACTCACAGCTTCTCAAAAAATGCTATGGGACAAACCTCCCAATAAGAATATACCTATATATAATCCAGTTCTGCCAAACCATGAACTTTTTTATTCTTTGGACATGCAGTATGCACTGTACTTTGCATTCACTGACTCACTCTGAGGATGATGCAGTACCTCTTTAGTTCTGCAGGATTTTTGTCACACAAAGTGAACCATGTGGGTGTCTTTGGGAGTATTAAGTGAAGCTTTGTGGGTTGTTTTTTTCCCTCCATAAGCTCTCTTTGAAAAACATTTTAAGATTGTTATCAGTGACAGCTACTAGGTTTCCAGCTGCAGGATAACCAAAACCTACTTTTGATGTCTGTTGTATGTTGATTTTTCTAGAAAGGATGACTCTGTGCATCCATCAGCACACCTGGTAGCAGATGAAAAGAAAGTGGGAGAGAATAAGAAAGTCTGTTGAGACACTATAGACTTTTTTTCCCTTTCTCACTATCAAATAAATATGAGCTTCATGCCACCTTTGTCCCTTTCCCACCATTAAGTAAGCCATATGCAAAAACTACGGCCTTTGAGATTCTTCTGTGAAGTACCTTTCCACAGTTCTCCAGGAATCACTATTAAGTACCCTTTTTCTTAAGATATTGTCCAAGCAGAGTACAAAATGTACCCATCAGTTTATTGTGCTATGAAAACTGAGTAAATTCTCTCATGTATTCCAGTTAACTGCATCAGAAGAGAAGCAGAAGGGTAACACCAGCAAGACTGCAAAGATCCAAGACTACTTCAAGCTGGATTTTGCTCTTAGGGTTTGCCAGAAAAAATGGAAACAGGTCACCTGTGTGAGAGCATTTAAGCACAGCAGAAATTAATTCTTTGCAAGTAAAGTATAATTCTCTTGCAGAGCCCAAGTAGTGTGAAATACATTCTGTGAGGGAAAGCATTGCACTGCAATTTAATTAAAAATATATTGTCGCAAGCCTGTAACTTTGACATATGTATTTAGGGAACTAGTGCTTACAAAGTGGAGCAGTAAACTGGGTATTATCCTACTAAACTAGAGTTTCCTTCTCTAGTGGGTACTGTATTGGTTTATTCTTTCTTTCTCGTCATGTTCAACATTAACTGTCAGAGCCAAACATAAAGGAAGTGCTTAATGTAATTAAATCAGTTGCCTAATTGCACCTTCTAATACTTCTTGTACAGGAACTTTTTCTATGTATGTCTGCCTTCTCTATATGCACAGAAGGCAGACAGAGATAAAGCAGGCCAGGAATGCAAACAGCAGGGTTAGGAGAGTTGTGAGCATAGGGCAAGCTATGATATTTAGTGGCAACAAGAAAGAACATCCTCCGAGTTACTGGCTGTTTTCATACCCCTCTTCCAACTTGGCAAAGGAATATAGCACATCATGTTCCAAATAAGATTACTTCCTACTACTGTGGCACTTAGCAGTATTGGTTCGCAACCTGACCACGGAGACCAAGTGCAAAACACTCTACCATTACAACCATCCTAAGGTAGAACAGTGCGACTTCGTGGATGTAACTAAATGCTCACGATATATCCAGAATTCTAAAAAACACTGACATTTTCATAGGGTAGCAAGCCTTTTCCAAGGATAATCAGCACACAGAGTGGAATAATCTGGCAGAGACACACAAATGATCAGTACTTTACAAAGTAAGAACTGAGACTAGACAGTGGGAGGACCACAGAAGAGAGTGCTAGAGGGTAACTCGAAGAACTGTCAAGGAAGCACTCAGGGACCAACAGAATATTGAACACAAGAGAATTAAAAGGCATTTGGCAAGGAAATAAAAAATTGGAATGAAGATTTGGTTTTAGCCACACTCTTATTAGTGTAAAGATAAATAAAAATTCAGAAAGTAAAACACGCCAAAATGCATCTGTTCTGCAGACAGAACAGACAAACCTCTGGAAAGAATTTTCTTCTCTTTTATTTTAAAAACTGACTCTAACAAAAGAAATAAATAAAAGCATCCGGAATTTTATTTCTTACATTTCTACCTTTCAACCTTTCATTTCAGTAAAAAGGGCACCTGACTCTTCTCACCTAACTTCTAAATGTCTGCATATGTTTCAATTTGTCTGTTTTCCTCTCAACTGTGCCATAATTATCACTTTAAAATGGGATTCTCTATATGTACCTCTAAAGACTAATTAAGCTTCAAGCAGACTCTGCTCACTTTGAAATGTGTTTGAATGATGGTCAGTTGAACTGCTCTCAAAGCATGCTCCCTTCAGCATACCACAGGCAGGATGGAAGTGAGAGTTAATTTGAATAAAACAGTTTAAAAAACCAGTAATGTGAAATTTTCCTGTCAAAGTGTCTGGAAGGTACCAGAGCTGAGACGGGGGAAAGAAGGACTCTTGGCTAGAGAGTTTAGAAACCTACAGTCCCAGTACAGTGAAGTATTTAAGCATTGAAATTTGCCATCCATCTCTACCTAACCCAAATTCTTTATAATTATCTCATTTGTACACTATAAATTTAAATATAAGAAGGAAACTTTGACCTGTGCACAGAGCTGCCACCAAAATATTATAGAAGGACTGAGAAGTTTGGTTTGCTCTCTGCTTTCCAGTTTCTAAAGGTAAAAATGAAATTGTATGGTACATTAATTTCTTCCAAACTGGTAACAAGAATGCCCGTGCAGAAAAGCTTGCTTTAGATTCCTGTAGCAAGTGGAAAACTACGGAACAGATATATCTTGCCCCAATCTTATCAGTTTCACTGTCTATAAGCCATGTCTCAGACATCTTGCTAAAGGAAACTATCAGAATTTAAAGACACTGTGTTTTCTCATTACTGATACATTCTCATCAATAAATGGCGAGCACATACAGTAATCAGAGTTGTGGTAACCTTCAGAAATTTCCTCCTTACCAGTCAGGGCAAAGCTGTCTCTGTTTTCGACCCTTGCTTTGTAGCCTTCCCCAGTAACACTGGTGAGTTTCAAGTTCCAAACAGCATTATGGCCTCATACAAAACACAGTAAGTCACTTTGTTTTTAAAATTACTACCTGAGACAAATCCCAGTAGCCTCATTTTTACCTTATTCATGCTTTGCCTGGATTTCAGACAAGGAAAGGTTATTATCAGCTTGCAGAACCTTCCCCTGTCCCAGTGATCCTACTTCACTATATAAGGTTTCAGGAAAGCAGCTCTCACCTCTGTGAATACAACATTACTTCTAAAGGGCATGTTTATATGGCCAATGATGACTTTTAAATGTAATTGTCAGACTTCTGAACACACAATTGTTTTCCTATGCAGCACAGCATCCAAGGGAAGAACTTTCAGATTGCACAGAGAATTACATGCAAAACCTGTATCATTTCAGAGCAACCTGTCTTGCAAAAAGCTGTAGTTTTCACACATTTTTCAATAGATCTCCTTGAAGCGAAATGTGATTTTCATCTATGCTCACCAGGACTGACTGATTGGAGGTCTTGCCACACACAGTCAACTGCTGACAGCCACTGCTGGCTATACGAAAATATGTGTCAATGTCTGCCACTGAGGTACTCTCATACCAAACACTGCCAGGATTTTCTACTTATTGAGCAGTAACTAGCATCTGCTAATCAGCGTTTATCCTAAAAGACTCTAAAAAGGTATCTAATGAAGCAGACGCATGCTGTTTCGTATGTGATTCCAGAGTAAATGCGTCCATTCTGATTCACTGAATGGAAACCAGGACATCTTGCAAAAACATAAATTCTAGCTCAAATAATTTGAATCCATATGCACAAATTAATACTAACAGATTTTTCCACATGAAGTTCTACAAAAAAACCCCTCAATTCCCTGCCCCAAACCCCCTAGCAAAACCCACATCACCCCCACACAGAAAGAAGTGTTGCTAATCTTATAAAGAAACCCCTAAGACAGAAAACCAAATTGCAGTGCAGTTTGCAAAGCCAGCCATCACCTATGTAATTTTTGTTCATTTCCCTGGCAGCTCTTTCACAGAAGCAAAAAGCCTTAGTTTGTAGGAAAACATATACAAATTCCCATTCGCTTTGGCTGAGCTTTCTTTTTGCCTTTTTTTTTTTTATTTGAAGAAAACCAAGTACTGCAAATATAAGGAATGAAATGCAAAATTGGAGTTTAATTATACTCTCTTCTAAGTCCATAGAACTTGCTAAAAAAATACCACCAGGTTTCTAAAGGCTCTGAAAGACATGGGTTTGGTAGTTTTTTGAATTAGGGCAGGTAAAATAATTTTAAGTTTATATTACATTCCACTTTATTCCCACAATCCAATGTGACTTTGAAAGCTCAGTCTAATGACGTTACTCAAAAGTTTATAAAGGAAAAAATTTGGAGTCCTGAATCGTTGCCTCTTCTCACTATTGCAAGTGGTTTTTCTCCCTCACCTGATACACAAGCAAGTAATTTGCTATGAAGATGCTGTGCTATCCAAACCATATAGAATGCAAAGAGGCAAAACACACACTGAATTTTGAAAAGTAAAGTATGCTCTTACTTTAACTGAAAAACTGAAAAAATCCTGGTGTATTTAGAAATAAAACAACAAAATCCTGTATGTGTCTCATCACTAGGCTCTGTTACCAGAGAGGAAAAAATGGCTCACAGCCAGCACACCTGGGGGCCAAATTTACACATGAAGCCAGATGTGAACGGCATGCAATGCTGAACCAAGCACAGATGTTATTTTTGGTATATTTTGCAAGGACTGATCCTTGATGAGGTGCAAGCTCCATGGTGTATGACATGGAATATATGATTAACAGCACAGAAAACACCCTCAAAACAACCCTCATCACCTCAGTACCTATCTGCACCAACACTCACATCTTTTAGAGGAAGAAACTTACCTCACCCCTCAGTCTTTAACTAGTCTTTATCTCCTTTTATGAGTCTCTTTGTTTACAAAGGTCATTAAGCAGCCTGTATTCTAACCCCAGAAAGAGCTTACCATCCAGGCCAGGCAGAACAGTACTCCTCATGGCCAGCACCAAACCAAGCGGTGATCCAAAGAGGAAGAAATCAGACACCTCAAATTCAAATCGGCCCAGGTTTACTTCTGAGAGACTGGAATTCACAGGAGGAAAGTCTGCACCATCTTTCAGCACACTTGAGTGGATGCTGAGCAAAGAAAATGCACTGATTCAACAGTAAGAAAGAGGACAACCAGAGAAAAAAAATCCATTCCCAAAACAGGCTGCTTAGAAAGCTCTGTATCTAGATCAAAGCAATATGCCTTACACTGTAGACAGATACTGCAGTACAGCAGCCACTTACGATTTCCAGTGTGGCTAATACAGTAAATTTATTACCTTCAACATGCAAGAGTTTTCTAGAGTTATTCTACAAAGTACTTACTGGTCAGTTATACAAGGACTCTGAAGACTGAAGTTTACCGCCCCTCCCTTATAGCAGTACAGATGTATGTAAGCTTATTCTGAAACTACTGCTACAAATTCTAACCTACTCAAGTTGTATGAGGATAATGGTTCTAAAAGGTTACAGTCACAAAGTATGTTACATGGGTACATAAAAAGCATTATTCTAATCCATTCTCTGAGTTATGAACTACAATATCACTACTTTTCAACTATTTATTACAGATTGAAATTAGTGATGCTTATAGACAGCTTTTAATCTTTTAATTGATTTAAACATTTCCATTTACTTTGTATGCCATATGTACAGGTGGTAAATACAGATCTCCTATCCCTCACTGACAGAGAAAAATCTCACTCCTCATTTACTTCTGCTGGAGATTAAATAAGTACATTCAGAAGCCGAAAGGAAGCATATACACCTGCTGTCCAGACATGAGACAGAGCAGCACATGCCTCCAGAGTGTGCAGAGCCTGACTGAGAGATGCTGACCATGCTGACTTCCACCAGAGCTGTAACTGAAGCCCTCGTGAGTTATCTACATGCTACACTTTGCATCAGTGGCCAAGCATGGATCAGAATCCAGAAATTCTGAAGACTGGTCCCAAATCAGGCTAAGACACCAGGCCTCTCTTTCAATCTGAGAGACTAGTGACATTCTCAATTTATAACCTGATGTTATTAACTGAAACTCTGGGGACCAAGCCTAGGGTCCCTTTAGGGTAGAAATGAAGAAAGCCAAGAATTACAGCCATCATCAGCACAGCGGTTAGGAGTTAACCTCTCTCTGCCAAAAGCACTTGGACAAAAAGCACAAGCTGACACACTGAAACACAACCACAGCGTGCAGGACAAGGACATTTCTGTGTGAGAGAGCCATCTTCGTAACCTCATTACTCACACTGAAATGGTACCTCTAAATTGCAGTAAATGAGGTCAAGGGGAAAAAAGTCATAATGATCTTAGGCGAGTCTCACAGTCAGGAAACCAAAGGCTTGGAATCTCTCTCTATGTACAGTGTGGGTCAAAGGATGACACGGTTTGGTTTGATTTGTTCCACCTCCCCCTGCCCTCCACTTTACCTTACTGAGCAATTTTTTCTGCTGTCTTTAGCCTATGTTTGTCCAGCTATTCCTCAACAACTTTGCAATAGCCAAAAGTTTTAGGAGTCCAAAATATGAACGGAAGATAACACTTTTTCATCTCCTTGCTTAAGTACAGTTGCATTTAAAGCTTTCAGTTTAAAATCATACATACACAGGAAGCGAAAAAAGGCTTGGAAGAAAACTGTTATCTTTGTCTTTTAATTATCTTATTATTTCTCAAGTCTGAATGCTTTAAACAAAACACAGTACTCCTATACAAGAACCCAAAAGTGACAGACCGAAAAAATCTTCATGTTTTCTACCATAGACAAGCAAAAAACCAACCATTCTGCCTCAGAAAGACAACACATTACAACATATCTATATCCAGAAAACCCAATGGTTTGAAAACAAAAGCAGAATAGACAAGAAAAGCAAAGCAAAGGACATTCAGTCAAAGCAAGAACATAAAATTACCTTAAACTGCTACTAACAAAACTGCCAGACTTGAAGTAAAGTCTGCACTATACTCAACTGCAGCAGAACTGAAACTTCAACACACAACAGGACTTCTCCCTCCACATCAGTCCCAATGAAATAAAGGAAATAAGATGATGGACAGAGGAAAAAAAGCATAAATAATTCAGATAAGTAAAAAAACAAATAGCTTAGAATAGGAAGAAACAATGAGACAAAGGGCTTATCTTCCCATATAATATGTGTTTTAAAGGTTTTTTAGGATCAAGGAAAGCTAATTAAGTTAACTTTCCTTCTCATTTAAGCCAAATGTTTATGCAGGTTTTTTGTTTTAAAGCTGATCTGAATAGCTCATAGACCAATGGGAGCACCTAAAGCAACCATCTCACTCTTCAAAGAGTAACAAAAAGCCTGTAAGTGAAGTTAGAGGGATCTTTAGGAAAAAAAAAGGTAGCGTAAATTTAGAATCAAAGCATTCATCCATCTTGATTTGTGTGGGCTGCACTGAAGAAATGGAACTACCTGCACTTAGTTTTGCATATTCAAAACTCTCACAGCTGAATAAAGATTAAATAAAAAACTCTCCACATGTAAGTAAGTTCATACTAGTCCCACTATATCTATGGTTTTCTTTGAGGGGTACACAGGGACTTTAAGCACACCTCCAGAAACACACCACGAACAATAAAAAACTATTCTGTTGCTCTGGTGCTGACAGGCTCCATTCAATGGCAAGCCTATTTCTTTTACTCAGTCATCAAACATTAGTTACCTAGACAGGAAAGCATGATGTTGGGTTATAGTATCACAGTCATAGCTGGATGAGTCACTCTGTTTCCTAGGCAATGGCTGCCTTGGCTTCTCATCCTCCATGATTCCCAAGATGTCAATATTGCTTTTGCTCAGGCGTTTGCTGCCACCCAGACTTGAGTCCTCTGCTAAGAGGGAATTATCCTTCAGAGAATAAACAGAGCAAAAGGAAGATTTAGACAGTGACCAAAATATGACAGAGCTTATATGAAATGGCTGCATTTATACATTTGACCTCACTTTACACAAGAAAAGGTGGAAGGGGTTTTACTTTCTTTCTGCAGTAGAAAACATGGAAAGAGATGAAGATTAAATTTCGTTGTAAGATGTATAGCCTAAAAGCTGGAAAGAGAATCAGGAATTTCAGGGGCAGGGGAGAGGGGTAACATAAAAGCTTTATCCCTCAGTACATCATCATTCTTAGAGAACTATAAATATCATAAGGTAATCAGAAGGGGTCTTACCTGAGTTCACAAAATGGCCATTACAACATTAATGGTCTTGCTCATCATGTTCCATGGATGCGGGACCTGATTTTTTAAGAATGTGAACTTCTGCGGGATGCAAGAGGAGATCAGTGGTACCATATCTTTAAGGTACCCCTTCAAATAGGAAATAGATTTTTTTATTGTTCATTTCCTCCAGCACTTCTGCAGCTTGCACCAGCATCCTCCTTGATATATCCCTATTAACCCCAGACTTTTTTTCCTGCACCCATTTCAGTAGCCAAGGCAAATGCTGCTTTTTAACACAAATGCCATTGGACTGAATCCCCCCATTCACGTGTGAGATCTGGGTGCATAAGGCATGCAAGATCTGGTTCTTTCTAACAACTGTGTAATCCAATTCTGTGTAAATCTCCTATTCAGATCAACAAAATAATACAATGTGAAAATGCCTGACATCTGTTTTTACAAAACTTCAATGATATGAATAACAAGGCACACTGGGGGAACAAATACAGCTAAATACCTTCTAATTGCGTAATTATTGGTTTTCATCCACATTCTACTAACTTTTACAATGCAGTACTAGAAAACATGGGATGATATGATACAACTAGCATTAGCACCTCAATAACTTGCAGAAGATTAGTTTAGGACCAGCATGTTCACAGACAATTATTCCTGTGATGGTACAATGAAAAGACTTAACATGCACGTAGGAATCTCTTTCCACATTTCATGGTAACGTAGTAAAATTCACATCATGCCACCTTTCATAATAAATCTCTGTAAAGTTTAAGATCTTGCTTGGCATAATAGTAATGTATCTGCAATGTTAAAACTAAGCCTCACTTCTTGTAGTTATTACTGTTAATGAGTGCACAGAACTATTTCACAGGGCCAGGTAGGAGATGAAGACTCCTGCTGTGTGTTGGCAGCTGACTGCCTCCACTGTTTTGTGAGCTAAAGTGATGTCAAACCAAAACAAAGTCTCCACCTAAAGTATGTGCTTCCACTCAGTTCAAGCCAGATCCAACTACAGGCCCTAGTTGTATTTTTTATGTAACCAGGAACTTTTTTCAGCCTGACCCTGACTCTATGTAGCTTGCTTTGCACCGCAGTTTACAACCTTACATTGAAGCTCTGTTACAACATCAGTCTTTTTTAGCAACTCTATCTACTCCCTGGAACACCAGGAACCTTTCAAAGCCAAAATTCCTATAACCAGAGTGTTCCTGACGGAGTCTGTTACAGAGTAAGTTTTTATAGGTGAATTCTCAAGAACGTAAGTGAACAACATTTCTTTAACTGCTAGTATCTCATGATTATGCCAAACTGATTCAGCAAAGGTATTTATTTACCTCTTAGCCTTTGTGATGAGTTCCAATCTGTAGCTTGTTCACAAGCAACAGAGCCATGAAAATGCATTATATTAATGATTTTAAATTGTAACTTGAATGCTACAAATATTCTGCAACCTTTGCCTAAAATTCCAATTTGGTGTTTTTATGACAAATTATTAGAGTGCATAAGTATATTCATGGTGACACACAAAATGGAGGTGAATCCACATACACGTAGCTGAAGGGGAACTCTGAGATTGAACCAAAGCCCATGAAATGCACTGACAAATCCATTGATTTAAATTGGCTGTAGGTCCAGCTCTTAAACATTATACTATCAGTGACTTCTGAAAACCAAATTAGTGCTGTCAAGGCTCAGCGTTTCACCAAAACCCTGGTGACATTTTAAGGCTCTCTTCGTTAAAATCTTATGGCGGCATCTCTGCTCCCATTACTTTTTAAAAAGGAATTGCTGTCAATGGATTGTGAAAAACGGGACCCTTGAAGGTACCAGAGCAAGAAAGGAGGCACAAGGAAGTCAACATGATTAAATATTTTTGTTTAGGTCTCCTGATTTCCCGGTTGTCTCAGGAAGAAGGTTGGCCGTTGGAAAGGCATAAAGTTGACAGTAACATAACACCAAATACTTTTCTTTCAGTCACACGTTTCTCCACAGTATTTAAAAACTAGGTTGTGTCACCAAAGAACTATCTGAGAAGATTTTTTAGTAATGGAAGCTAATACTTTCATCCCTGAAAGCTGTCAACAATTCACTTTTGTCCTCTGAGGTTCAATAACAGGTTCTCCTTCCAGAGGTGTGCTCTCTCGTGTCACAAGACAATCTCAGACAGGTCAAATTTTCAGTTTGACAGTCTCAGAACAATACTGTGTGGGAAAAGCATCAAGCTCCCTCTTCTGTACTGCTATCATTAAGGTTAACCTAGCGTTATCAAGCATCTCAGTTGTGCATGTTAATATACTGGGCACAATGTTTCTGTCAGAGACACAGTAGCATGCTAGCTGCTTTTCCTTTTTTTTCTTTTTTTTTTTTTTTTTTCTTTTCTTCTTTCTTTCGGGTTTTTGTTTTGTTTTGTTATCCTGTAACCAAAAAATGTAATAACCATCACCTAAAGCAAGTTAACAGGACATAGCATGTTATTATTGCACTGCAGAAGAAAGCTTTTATTTTCTTTGGTCAAAATCAACACATTTTCAACTTGATTTTCTATGGATAAAACTTGGGTTGTCTTCCAAAGCAGACATGCCATAGACAGTTCAACAGAGGGAAGAAAAAGGTAGTTTTAGGATAATGGACTGGATCTCTGCAAGATGACCCTAGGGAAGGTCACTGGGATATTGGCTAGGAATTGTACAAGAAAGCAGGATTCAAAGCTATTCTTTTCCTTGTTGCATACAACTCTCTCCCCACACTCACTTACATTTTCTCCACCACTGCTCCCTGCATCTGTCTTCCTGGACATAGCATTATGCCACTGCATTACACTGTGGAAGTGTCATTGGAACACTCTTCACAACTCATAACAGCAAATGCCCCAAGTGAAAATAGACTTTATCATGCTCAGTATTTTTAAGCAACTAGACAAAACAGAGGATGTGAGAAAAAGTGCAAGGCGTACAGATGAGGATGGAGCTATGACGGACGAAGAGATCTGGCCAAAGCCACACAGACAGACTATGGAAAACATGCTGATTGAATCCATTTCTCTGAAGTTACAGAAAGAACAAGTTCATAGGACAGGTATTTCCCATAATCTCACTCAGTACTGGAGCACATTAGCAGTCCGTGCATGTGAGGTGAGATTTCATGTCAAGAAGAGATGCTGAAGAACCTAATGTGTTCTCCAGAATGATGCAGGTGAGTTGCAGTGAAGTGAAACCAAGACAGAAGCAGTATATGATCTATGAGATGAACTTTCCCACACTGTTCCACTTATAGTCTTTAACATGCACGCGGACCTTCTGGCTTCTGTGACAAATGAATAATTAGTCTTATTTCCCAAGAACAGAGAACCTGGGAACTAGAGTTAGTGCCAGTTCTGGAGCTGGCTTTTATCCCATGAACAATCTGTTCATGTGATAGTCCCCTGGGGACTGAACTCTGATCAAATTCATTTTACACATGTTACTGAACAGCCATTCAACAGGGAAAGCCTGACTACCATTTCACCGAGACAGACCATTTGGTGAGAAAAACTATCACTGAGAAATTAACTTCTCTAAACCATCTGGGCCTTTTCTACATCTGAATGGTGAATTACATCAGATGCTAAGAGTATGTTGAAATGTCTGCACAGTGTAGCATCACGGTGAAGAGAAAGCATTCAAATTTATAGCAGTATAATACATAAAAAAAAGTCTTGACAAAAAAAAAAAAAATCCCATATTTAAACTTACTCAAAAAACCTGGTCAGATTTTAATCTCACTGGTTTGAGCATTTAGGTTCACCTTCATGACACAGTCTTTCTTGTATACTGCAAAAGAGACTGAGCCAATTCAGTATTTATATTAGCCAGATCAGGGAGTGAGATATAGTTCCTAAAAATAAACTAAACCACTTAAAAAGACATCTAGCAAAACAGAAGGTTGAGGTAATCTGTACAGAGACTATTCGCTGCATTTTAAACAGTTAACAAAGTTTGTTTTCCATTGCTAAAAGCTCTTTCAACTCCCTCACGTGCCACAATACTAGGATTTGAATCAGTTACCCGCAGATGGCTTTTATTTATCCTTGATCCATGTGAAGCAAATTGTCAACTTTTTCAGTTTGTCCTAATGAAGAGTCATCTACTTGTAAATTATCAGTATTTTAGCTGTCGCAACAAAAAAAAAAAAACAAAACAAAAAAAAAGAAACATCTTCTTCTTGTAAGAGACAGTGTTCCAAACCAAATACAGTGATTGGTAATATAAGACTTTGGGCTTCTGACGATGGACCAAGTTCACTTCCATCCTTCTGTCCTTTAATAACCCAAGAAGTGCTATGATGACAATGACAACACTGGCTTTCTTTGGTAAGTATTTTGACATTTACAAATGTAACTGATTTTTAAATAGCAAGGGTTACTAGTCTGGTCTAAGCAGAGTGACATTTGCTCTACTGCAGATTCTTTTATTGTACATGCAGGTAAATTTTCAAATAGTGCCCTGTACAAGCATATGCACTGAACAATAATCGTGGTCTCAGTAACCATTCACATTTCTGCCTATACTGTAGAAGTCCATCTATTATGGATAATCCTGACTTGATTATTTAGTGTATATTGGAAATTAAAATACAGAAAACAGACTACACACACAAACCAACAAATACTCACCTGGGGTAGTAGAAGAATGTACCATTCTAATTCCTTATTTACATTGCCTCACTAAATTAACAGGCCCTCTCTCTCTCCAAAAGGAAGTTTCTAGTGCCTAAAACTGTGAACTATTCAGGGAATGTAATGGTCACTGCATCATCAATCTAGGTTATTATTATAAACCACTTTGAAACAGAATAAAAAGGGAACGATATAAATCTAATTTACTCTATTTACATGGTTTATAACCAGAACATAAAATGCAATGGTTGAAAGTACCTCAGTGTCATTCTTGTTTACAACTAGTTTAATTTCACACATGCCTCTGACACTTGTGAAATGGTAAAGTAAAAAAATTATAAAAAGAAACATAAAAGATTTTGGCAAAAAAAGGAACATACCAGAGATTACGGAGAGAGGACATGTTTGCATGTACAGTTAGGGATACAATAAAGGGCACTTGGTAACATGCTTTAAAGATTTACAGATAAAGTCTTCACTAGTGTTTTCTGTACAACATAAAACTGAAGCTGCACACTTAATTTTCGGGTAGCAATTCTTTTATATATAAGCAAAATCTCATGCTATCATGGGAATTTACCAAATCCTTAAATATTCTCTGGTTTATAAGGAGCTGATTTCCTCCAGGGAATTAATTTATAGTGTTTCAGCTGTGTGGATTTTTTTCTCTTCACCTGGATGCTGCTGATGCTTCCTCTCCTGCTACTGTTCCGACTCTCATCAGCTGTATTAGAATTATAGCAGATGGCATCAAAGCCCAAAATTCCTCCAATGCAGTCACCAATGAGGCAAACCTGAGGAAATAAAAATATTTTGGGAGATGTAGCAAGTGTTTTAAAAGAAAAAAAGCATCACAGCATTGCAGAGGAGTTGCTGTCTTACTTTACACCCTTGTTTCTGGTTTGTTGCTTTTTTGTTTGTTTTTTTGTTTTGTTTTGGTTTGGTTTTTTTGTTTGTTTTTTTTTACACTTTGGTTCCTATTCCAGCTGAAAATTTGTAGTCACTTTCTCCCACTTCCTTTGATCTCCAGACACATGCCCTATGCCAAGAATATGTGTCCCAGGGACCATTTTGACCAGCTGGGGAGTTCTGCCAAATGGGCTAGAATTCTTCCAGCCGCTTGCAGCCAGATTCCAGCTTGAAAAGTCCAGATCACCGGACAACCAGTCTCACAAAGATTTCAAGCCATTTAAGATTTCCTTCAGAGTCATAGAGAGAAGAGGATCTCAAGAGATTAAACACAGATTGGTACTCCCTTATCAGGACAAGGGAACAGAAGTTTTAAATGAGGTATGAAGCAGACAGATTCACTCTTGCTTCACATTTAATAGAAACATACAAGCTACCTTCAAAGTACGGGAATTAAAATAGAGTACTAAAATTGGGAATTCCACAGTTGGAGTGATTTTATGGCATACTGGAATATACCTCCCAAGTTAATTCCACTGAGCATGTCCCCATCCCATAGGAGATGATTCTTCCTCCCTGTCCCCCTGCCTATGTCTGAGGATGAGTAATAGTCGTATTACCTTTCTGCTTAACACCCCCCATGCTTCCACAGGTTCCAGCAACCCTTTCTCTCCAACTCTCAGACTGAAGCAAATGTCTAGTCTGTTTTTCCCAACTCCAGTTAGTGTAACAGAAGACATTACCTATCCTTACAAACTTTAACTTGCTCCTAGCCTTAATTCAGCCTAGCTACAACACTAAACTGCAAGTTTTGGATAACGGGATGTTGTGCACAATTTCTTCAAAGTGAAGTATGTTAGGAAAAGTGAGTGCTTCAAGAGGCAGGTACGGAAAAACCTCAAAGTTCTTGTAGTGTATCTCCACATACCACACTCTCTTAATTGAGCACATTTCTTGGGATAAAAACATTTTAAAAATAAAATAAAATATCAAAATACATTAAGGTAACATCTATCCCAAGACAATTCTGGTTCTGAAGCTGTACATAATTGAACGGCATACTGACTTATTCTCTGATTTTCAAATTTCTACACCATGCAACAAAGTCCACAAAGAACTGAAAATTATATGATACAGGTAACCTTAATAAAATTAAGAGCACATTTTGTGGGGAATTAACAGTACCTCCTTCAATTTACCATCTAACTTCTAATCCTCATTCTTATTGGCATTGAGGTAATGGAGTTAACTTGTTCTGGATACTGTATAAAAACCAAACAGGCAATCTGTGAGCTAATAAACTTGCAATAAAAATGGATAGAAGAAACCAAAATATGAAAGGAAAGATAAACACAGGGTGGAGGTCAGGTTATATGGTATGCATTTTAGAAGTACAGGACTTATTCAGAGGTAGAGTTGAGATTTCTGTCCAAGGACAAAAGCAAAGCACTGTAGACAGCAGAGAAGTCACTTCCATTCTAACAAGGCTGGTAGTTGTTGATGGTGAAAATTCTGTGGAGCATACAGAGGTCATGCAGACTTTTCCACATGAAATATTAATATATATGGTTTGTAAAACACATCAAAGAGACTTCTTTGTAGCTTTGTCAAAGACAAAAAACCCTTAACAATTTCTATTGAGAGAATAATTGTTTTCACAATTATTTCTGTAACTGGTATAATTCTTCTTTACATAATCTCACATTTCATAATGTTCTGTCACTGCAGCTGGGCTGTGTTTATGCTTCAACCAAGAATAGTTTACTATGAATATTAAAACTGGCTTCAAACCAAATTTTAGTTTAAAAATACTGATATGCTAGAGCATATTCTTATTACTGCTATGGAAAAGAATTTGTGTAATAAAACACATGTTTTCCTTCAAAGATTACACTGTACCCTATATTAAATGTCTTTCTTTTTCTTTTTATGAAGTCTGGAGGTCACTGTACTTTAAGGAAGTGCGTGTTGCTGCTACATAGAGGGCCCCATCACAAAATCATTTCATTAAGTCATGCAGGGTAGCAGTATCCTATTTATTCTATGTGAAGCAGGAAAGTACTGGCTTTTGTGGTCTAAAGATGGAGAAGCAGGAACAATAACTGTGACACATCAGACAGAAGAAATCTGCAGGTGACTTCACCAGGGATGGGTCACACCAGAAAAATTATATGACTTGCACGAAGTTACACAGGAAATCGAAAACACTCCTGGCAACTGAATATTTGTCTTCTAAGTTTTACTGTCAATTGCTTTATTACTACTGTGATGGAGGCAAAAAAGAAATAGCAATAGTTAAATGTTGGATTTCTTATGCTCTAGTCAGATATTCCAACTTTTCTATCAGCTATAACAGGTGTGTGAGGAACTCAGTAAGACAGATTATCACTTGTCTTGGGCTGGCATGCTTGTTCACTGCTTAGCATATCACACTGACTGCATAATTAAGGCTCTTGTACATTACAACCTTGACAGGCTTCAGAGGTGGGCCTGTGCAAACCTCAAGTTCAACAAGGCCAAATGCAAGGTCCTGCACCTGGGTTGGGACAATCCTAAGCACAAATATAGGCTGGGCGATGAATGGCTTGAGACCAGCTCCGAAGAGAAGGGCTTGGGAGTGGTGGTGGATGGGAAACTCAACATGAGCCGGCAATGTGCGCTTGCAGCCCAGAGGCCAATAACCGTATCCTGGGCTGCATCAAGAGAAGCGTGGCCAGCAGGCTGAGGGAGGGGATTTTCCCCCTGTACTCTGCTCTTGTAAGGCCCCACCTGGAGTACTGTGCCCAGTTCTGGAGCCCCCAACACAAGAGAGACCTGGACCAGTTAGAACGAGTCCAGAGGAAGCCACAAGCATGATCCAAGGGCTGGAACAACTCTGCTGTGAGGACAGGCTGAGAGAGTTGGGGCTGTTCAGCCTGGAGAAGAGAAGGCTCCAGGGAGATCTTATAGCGGCCTCCTAGTACCTGAAGGGGCCTACAGAAAAGCTGGGGAGGGACTTTTTATAAGGGCAGTTAATGACAGAATAAGGGGAAATGGCTTCAAACTGAAAGAGGGGAGGTTTAGATTAGATATTAGGAAGAAATTCTTCACTGTGAGGGTGGTCAGACACTGGAACAGGTTGCCCAGAGAAGCTGTGGCTGCTCCTCCCTGGAAGTGTTGAAGGCCAGGTTGGATGAGGCTTTGAGCAACCTGGTCTAGTGGAAGGTGTCCCTGCTGATGGCAGGGGGGTTGGAACTAGATAACCTTTAAGGTCCCTTCCAACCCAAACCATTCTATGATTACCAGAGTTCATAGCAATACTTAGTAAGGGCTTCGGGGTCAAAATGCTTATGGGAGAAGGTAGTATCTTCTACCAATGCAATAAGTCCAGGTTAGATACTACACAGGATACCAGAACTGTCTTTCTCATGCTGTGCATTTTGCATAGGTAATCACATGCTAACATTCATTTATCATATTTGCAGCATTGTCCCACAGTCATAACTCAAAACTCTTAACACAATGGCTTAAAAAGAAACAGCCTCGCTCCAAAGGAATTTTACTTTGACGTAAGAGAAAATAGTCCTACCTGTCCATTAAAACCAGCCCCATCTGTAGATTTGCGAAACTCATTGTAAACTTGATTGGCTCTACTGATGACCATGGCAACTGCATCCTGGTATTGAGGGGACGAAACAGCCAGCAAGGGCAAGGCAGCCAGTGGGATGTGGTCTTCACTGCTGCTGAGACAGCTCTCATCATAGCTGTAGGGATTTAGGCTAGAGAAGGACATGCTATCATCAGGAAAAATGCAAGAGGCAGCACACAGCATTAGAGAATTAACAATTACTTATTAACAGAAATGGGTTGGGCTATTGCAGTTCACAATGAGACAACACAGGAAGGATCATTTTCTCACCTAATTCATCTGCTTAAAAAAAAATCAAGAAGTTACAGCTTTATGTGAATGAGATCACGCTAGAAAGCATTTTTGTAGTTAAACATACTTAGTGAAATTCTTCCACATACAAGCAGACGTAACTTAGAACAGCAAAGAAATTCCGTTTCAGCTTTTTTTTCCCCCCCTCCCCACATAACAACTTACTACAAAGAACAGGATCCAATCATCACAATGGAATATTGTTTCCTAGAACACAAGTATGACAGACATATTGTTCAAAAGCATATAAAAACGCTTTTCCCAGTGTCCCATCCTTTCAAAAAGATGGAACAAAGCTGCAGACATTCGGAAACCATACGTAAACATTTGATAGTAACATTTTGCAAAAAGAAAGTGACTTGACTGAGAACGTAAGCTTAAATTTTACAAGATGTCATCTTTGTTTTAGCTTGGATGTGCACCCTGCAAGTTTCTCAGTAAATCTGCTGATCGCGTCTTGACTGATTTTTATTGATGAGCAGGGAAAACAATTCACAGAGAGCCAAATATGCAAGGCACATTAGTGTGGGCCAGATTCTCTTACAGCAAGTTGACTGTCCTTCAGAGATTAAAGGAAAGTCAGAAGTATTTTGGATAACTGAGCTCATCCAAACTTGGTCCAAAGCTGCAGGCAGGCAACTTCAATGCTCTTTTGCATTCACTCTCTTTAGGAACTTGGTGGGCTATGACAATATTAAAAAGCAAGCTGCCTGAAATAGAATTAAGTCTATGTCTTTGCTAAAACCTGCATCCTTGAGACTATTACCAGGGTAATGGCAGTAGAACAGAAGACTTGCAACACTCACATATGGAAACTGGTCTGTGTTCACACCCTGAGCCTCACTAGACATTTCCACACTTGCCTCTTGCTGAAGCACTCCAATGATTTCGTATTTTTCATCCAAAGTAATACAACAGCTTCTATATCCTGGAGCTCAGCTGGTCTGCCAAGCTATGTCAATTTAACAATTAACACAGCTTCACTTTGCTCCTTGATTAGATCATCCAAATGCACAGCAGAGTTATGAATACTAACTCTAAAAAAATGAAAAATTAACCCTAAAAACCTGCATAAAAGGCTTCATTTACTATAACTATGGACAGATAACACCTCAGAAAGGGAAAAGGAGAAACACAGGAGGAAAAAATTATGTAGTGAATGTATGAAATGGAAAAAAATACCTGCGTATGTTTTCATAAGAAAAGTAAAATGCAAACAATTTTCCCAAGAGAACTACACAAAACAGAGTCAATGGAAAAATAAATAGCTGGTAATTTTTTTTTTTTTTTGTGGCTAAAGTAATATAGATCAACCTGAAATCGAGCAACTATTGTCTAGACAATTAATCACAGTTAACTATCTTAGAAATGAGGGTTTGGGTTTTTTAATTCCAATTTATTTTAATGTAAAGGTTGCAGCCACAGAGACCTCCGTTGTTATCACAGACACAACACAAAGGGAAGAAAGATACAGACCACTGAAACAGCATTATGGAAGAGATGAAGTTTTTTTTATCATAGGGGACATGCTAAGTATTAGTGCTGAAGCTGGGACAAACAGGTGAAATATCAGTGCTGGAGCCTAGAGGAGCCTAAGTCTTGCCTACGAGAAAGATGGGAGGGACTTTTTACAAAGGCAGGTAGTGATAGGATGAGGGGGTAACGGCTTCAAACCGAAAGAGGGCGGTTTAGATTAGATATTAGGAAGAAATTCTTCACTGTGAGGGTGGTCAGACACTGGCCCAGGTTGCCCAGAGAAGCTGTGGCTGCTCCTCCCTGGAAGTGTTGAAGGCCAGGCTGGATGAGGCTTTGAGCAACCTGGTCTAGTGGAAGGTGTCCCTGCTGATGGCAGGGGGTTTGGAACAGGACGAGCTTTAAGGTGCCTTGCAAACCGGAGCATTCTATGATCCTTGTTAACTTGATGCACTGGCAGGACACTACAGGAGGTCCTTCCAAAGCACCAGCTTGTAAACATCACACTTGCACAAAGGCTGGAGAGGGAAATCACAAGGAAGCAGCTGAAATCACTAAGTGTAATAAGAGTCTGACAGATAAAGTAACCAGTGGTAGAACCTAACACCTTCCTGATAAAAGACAGCAAATGACTAGGCTGCAAGACAGAACTGGTCTCCCACGTTGCTTAGAGTATCTGGCTCCCAGGGGAGAAGTGATTGATGGCACAGTGGCATTTGCCAGCAGGGATCACTGAGACTGCACAAGGGGTTATTCAACCCAGTGGGGAGTGGGGAGGAAAGGAGGAACAAGGGCATAAAAGCTTATTCTGAATGTAGAAAGCATCTGCCTAGATGCAGATCAAGACAAAACACTAATCCCTTCTCAAAACTTCCTCAGGTCAGCAGTCCCTGACCACGACAGAGATGACAGGAGAAAACAGAGGGGGAAATCACCCATATGGTAGCACTTGTTTGGATAACTGTCACACAACGGTTTTTTTGACATTTATGGTCGGGCTATCTGCACTCCATGCTGACATTCCTAGGGACTTGCTATTGCTGTTTCTGAATGCCAGAATATGCATTTATTTCCTCCACTTTTAGGATAAAAGAAAAACAAGGAATAGAAAATACTCAAAACAATGACTGGACTTCTCCATACACTTTCCAGTTAAATTGTAAAAGTATTTTTAAAAATTGATTAGGAAAATGCAACACTAAGAGCTTACATTGCAGGACCCACCACTGTGCAAGGAGCAAGGGCTGAGCACTCCAAAACTCATCCAACAAAACACTTTCAACTCATTTGATTATTCATATGCTTACTTTCTTACTTAAGTGTTTGCTTCCTAAATGTAACTTCTGTTTTGGTTATCTTTTCCTTCTCTCTCCTTTCCCCCTCCCACTCCCAAAATTTACAATTACTATTCTACAGTTTGGCTAATACTGTAGTTTAGGAGCTCTGGTCTGACATCACAGAATCACAGCATGTCAGGGATTGGAAGGGACCTCGAAAGATCATCCAGTCCAATCCCCTTGCCAGAGCAGGAACCTAAATGAGATCACACAGGAAGGTGTCCAGGCAGGTCTTGAATGTCTCCAGAGAAGGAGACTTCACAAGCTCCCTGAGCAGCCTGTTCCATGTGAATCAATGTATGCTCATCAAACATATGCTTAAAAAAGCCTAACAGGTGACCCTTTCTAGGATACTTTTCTCTCTGAAAAGGGAATAGATGGCTCTCAAGCCATCTAGTTGGGGCAGGAATGTGCTTTAGTTTTAACCCTTATCTGTCCTTATCAGCAAAGACAGAGATAAGTGTCACAGGAGAGGAATCATGCATTTTAAATTTACACAGGTCGCATAAACAGTGTCTGATTTATACGAGAGATACAGGAAACAAAGTGATGTGAGTAAATGGGAGAAAACCAGATTAAATAATCTGAAACATTTACTAGATGGAGTGATTTTGCCCTGAAAGATCCCTTTCCTTTAAGCCTAGATGATTGTACTACATTGTGCATTATGCCTGCACACTCAGAAAATGGAGGACACATTCAAACCAAACAAGAAATCTGTACTGCTGCTTAGTCAGTTGTCTGGCTCACCCTCAATGAAACATCACAGTAATTAAAAACACACTTTGTCTCCCACAGTTTGCGAAATGCAATGTTTACCACAAGTTTATGTTCTACAACTGCATCCTAGAGTTCTGGCTGTGAAAGCTGCTGGCATGAAGCTGCAGAAATGTGAGAGCAGGAATCATCTCTCCTTTTGTCAGCACCAAATGGGTATATACTTTTCTCTCTGAGTGAAGTCTCAGCACAGCTGTTTCCTTTCCAGCTTTCAGGTAATATGCATTAATCACAGTACTCTCTTATTCCTACATCCCTTAAGCTTTTCTCATATAGCCTAGGCTAGAGGCAAAATTCATGCAGAAGAAATCTTCCTGTTGCTTTCTCAGGTTTTATGTTAGGCCTTCTGTTAATGATGGAAAAATTCCTCCTTATATCATTTTAGTCTTGTTTCTGTTCAACAAATTTGAGAAGTGAGGCAGCAACAGACTGATTTTCTCATTTATGTCAAGCAGGAAATTTGTTACAGACCCAGGAACGGTATCCATATCTCCTGTCCCCAAGTGGACACTATAACTAGAGTAATATTTCCCCTCCTGAAGGAGTTGCTTCATGTCATTCTTCACATCTCACAGAATTGTCAAAAAGAGTGCATATCTGAAATTTTTCCTGCCATACACATAACAATTGTTAAAATTACCAGTCATAATAGTTTCTCAAAGTGACGATACCTTTCATCTGAGCATGCACACAGAACTTCAAAACGTATCATTGTTGACGCACTTATAGTTCAGAGTTATGATCTAGCTTGGAGTGCAGAACTGGTTGAGTAACCATCCCTGGAGATATTTAAGGGACATGTAGATGTGGCACTTAAGGACATGGTTTAGTGGTGGACTTAGCAGCGTTAGTTTTACAGTTGGACTTGATGATCTTAAAAGGTCTTTTCCAACCTAAATGATTCTGTGATTCTATGAAATACTAGACTAAGCAGGTCTCTAGTTGCTAACTATAATGACTTGTTTTTATATCGAAATATCATCACAGCTTTTTACACAACAATAATTTTCAAATGCAGAAGTGAGGAATGCAGACTAAGAGGAATGCCAATGTGATCTGATGAACTATCTCTTTAAGCCAGGTACTGAGATATGTACTAAAACATTTTAATGAGAATTATCTTAACCCTCCATCAAAAAACAACCTCCTCCCAAAAATACCAATACCCTCAAAACTTTCCCAAACCCTAACTTTTTTTTTTTTTTTACAGTTAATAAGCAACTTCCTAAAATGAAATAATTATCTCAACTTCATATAGCAACTGGTGTTTCCTAGTAGAACCTGGTCTCAGACAGAAATAGGACCTGACAGCTAGAAATGTAAATATGAATGTCATGTAGCATAACCATACTATAGCTCAGTGTCATTTAAGTTTGAAAAGTTATGCTAGTTGAGAAATGTACTAATTTTATCAATGACAAGATGTCTGAGACATTCTTGCCTAGTGCTCTTCATTCATGAAGAGCTAATCTAGTGTAATGCACAGCATTCTCTCCCAGTTGCTCCCTAGAAGACCTGAACTACCAAATTGCTTAAAGCAAACCATCCATCTCTCATGTTAGTAAGGGCAACCTTGTGAATGTCATCTCCACGTACATCAGTTAGTAAATGGATCTGCTGAAATAGGAAATTCAGCCTTCATTATGAAACCTTCACGACGAAGCCTTCATTAGTCAAAAGCACCATTTCCTAGAGATGCATCCTTTGTAGCTTGTTCAAGATACTTCTGTATTTGGCATTCTTATAAGTTAATGACAATAAACAAGTGGTCTACTACAAAACACTACAGGACCTCAAAGTGCAGTAGTTGCTACTGGGAATTAACAGATACTAAAGTTTTGTTGTCTTAAAATGTAAAAACCATGTTCGTATGTAAATTCTCTCTCACCAAGAATATGTATTAAATCACTCTTGTTTCAGATACTTCTTTCTATTCTCAATTTCCACTGCAAAGCAGAACTTACTTAAATTGGTCTAAGTTTCTCAGCAACCCCTCACAATCTCCACTTTATTCCTAAACCAATGTTAGCAATAGAAACAAAAATGGTATAAACCAGGAAACATTAAAACTATCAGGAGGATTTTCTGTAACGTCTTGTCCCTGCAATGGTGAAATAATGAACAGATAAATAAGAATAAGATACACAAATATCAGCTGGCATATCTGCAGGCAGATCTAGCTAAGTTTACATTTTAAAATAAGATATAAGTTGGCTACTGATTTTTTGGGGTCAGATTTGGTAGGGGGGAGGAAAAGTTAACAGTTATCAGTTTTCTTCTGGATTTCCCCCCCCTCCCTCTTTTGGATGCATGTGGACAATAGGCTGTAGTCCACCACTGGTTTTGTTTTGGTGGCTTTTTGTATGTTTTTTTCTTTTACATCCACTTAGAAAATGATGAAAGACTGTTCCAACTCTTGCAGTAAGCAAAAGATTAAGGATTTGCAACATTTCATTATGAAAAGGACAGGTCACAGAAAGTCATTTAAAACCACATTGCAAAGCCAAACATTAGAAAATACAAATCAACTTACTTGGAAACAAGAGAGAAAGCTGCTGAACAGATTGCTGGGCAGGGAACAAGTCTGATTAAGATGTGGCCCAAAGCGGCAGGGAAATGGGCTCGGGTCACTTTCTCAAACACAGAACTGAAGGTGTTGACATCCGCCAGCTTGCTGCTGTGGTCCCCACCCCCAGTGTCTAAGATGTTTCCCCCATGTAGGATCAAAATTAGCACATGAGTTTTGCAGTTCTGGTGTTGACCTCCTTCCTGTAAGAAAAACAGGGGATAAGTAGGGAGGAAGCATTTTTATGGACAGTGTTGGTATACTTGGTGTTACCATTCACAAGCAGTTAGCAGTGATTTTTCCTTCCACCCCCACTGTGACCTTTTTGTAATACTTGCCTCCACTTGGGGGGTGTGTAGTATGTGTGAGGGTGCATGTGCTCTATATTCCATTTAATTCAAGTAAGTCTGAAGCAGGTAGAGGACTTTATGCTCTGCCAGAAAACCCTTGCAGCACAGATGTAGGTTTCAGATCAACAAAGATTATAAACAGCTTTGTGTACATCAAAAGGTATTTTAAATATATTGAGACTGGAGAAGAATTCCAATATCCACAGACAACCTAAGTGAGCATCTGAGCATCTGTCTACGTATCATGAACGAGGCTGCTGCACTTACTGGAAAGGTTCTAACTCAAATCCTCACAGGTTTGAAAAAGGCAAATTTCTCTGACAATTAGAACATCCAGCAAAAGCAGATGATACAGTTATCTCAGCCTTTTGAGACAGGCAACTACTTAATAAAACAAAAAATGAGGCTAACTTACCCAGACATTTACTGAAAGAGTAAAAAAAAAAAAAAAAACTAACGTTGCTGATATCCATAAACCTCATAAATACATTTATGAATATGTGCATACACAGACAATAATCAGTATGGGCCATAGAATAAACAAGATGTTATCTACTTGAGACTGGAAAAACATTTTGAATGGCTCACAACTCCACTTTTTTTTTTTTTCTTCTTTACCCCTCAAGAGTTATGTGTGGTCAAAGAACTCAGTAACACACTGAAAGATTTGGAGAATTTTGGTTTTAAATCGCAACTGCCATTTTCTTCTTCATTTCTTCACTGGAAACTTCTAGTTCCTGATCAAATATGAACACACAATAAAAATAACAGTAACATTTCTTGTATTTGAGCATTGCTAATTGTTAGATGGGGTGATTTACTAAGAATCAGGCAATGCTCTGGACACTTTATTCTTAAGTTCTGGAATGAAAGACAGTCTTCAGCAGTAAATATAACATGAGAAGAATTGCTCTAAGTTTAACAAGAAAAGCACTAATCAAAAGCTGACAAGTAAACACACACGTACACATGCACCTCAGGCTGCAGTTTAGTGAGGGGTAAGAGTGGAAATGTTGTTGACACAGATTAAAAAAAAAGAAATTGGTAACTTTATCACCTGTATAATGGTGACAGACAAATTATTGAAAATTAATTACAAGTTGTCCCATAAAGCCACTAACTCTGTTCAGCCCACGATTTTTAGTACTCAGTAGAAGTATTCATTGTGAAGGCATTTTGCTGACCTGCCCTGTATCTGCTTAAATACTGGATCTTATGAGAATTTTTAAGGTTCTACTTTTCCTCGCTCTAATTTACAATTTCCCTCTCCATATGGTCCCATTCCAGTTATTCAGAAGAGAAATTTAATTCCCTTTAAAAGCTAAGAGTAGTTTCTTCCACAGTCAATGCCAGCTTGTAAATAAGTGGCACTGCTGACAGGTTGCTAGAACTGAAAGCTTCAAAACAGTCGGAAAAATTCAAGTGGGTCAACATTTCTAAAGTCACTGTTACAAAAAGTCTCTCAGCTGGACTTAACTGTTATCTTTCACAGGAGGACTCAAAGGAAATGAAATTAATTTGCCTCTCAGCAGTAGTTCAGCCATGACTGAGGCAAGGGGCTCCAGGGCTAATCAAAAGGACATCTGAAGTCAGTCAAAGGCTGTCACCATTTTCAGGGGGCTGTAGGATTGGAATTCTTTAAGAGTGGAAAAGTAGACATTTCTGTTGCTTGTCCTATGTGTGGAGAGAGGACCTTAATCAGTTAACTGGAAGGAACACAACTTGTTTAGATTCTTTGACGCTTCTAAAAAAAGCAATACTGTTACTACCAATTTCACGACTGCTAATGCATCTGCTTCACAAAACCTGCATTTCCACTGAAGTATTAAGGAGGCATAACAATTTTTCTTTAGAGAACCGGGTTATAGTTCCACCTATGTTAACTATGCAATGTCTAAAAAGCTTGTGATGATTTTCAGTGGTTGCTTGTGCACCTACTGAACAAGAGAAAGACACACGAAGTCACCAAATTGATTTATAATTCCATAATATAATATGAGAATATTTCCACGTCTGCTCCTTGGAAATCAGCACAGCTTGTTTTGGGAAACAATCTCACCTCACTGTCCTCATGTATTTCAATACTGCCTTGTGCCGGGAGCCTTTGTTTTCTTAAAGAGTCTCTACATAATTCACCTGAAAGGAAAAGAGACAAAATTGATCATATAAATATTTGGCTGCCTCATCATCTACAGACATCTACGGAGATAAGGCACATTTCTTGTTTCAAGATAGAAAGATTTTTTCACAGGAAATCCTGCAGACAAATGCAACAGCAGACAAGGTTTCTTGCAGCCCTACACATTAGAGGTTCTTCTGTTCTTAACAGCAACATCCAGAATAGGATTCAGGTCCTTATACAGAAGTCATCTGTGCCTTTCTGGAACAGCAGCAGAAGAGGTCATCCAAGGTTCTGCATCATCTCTGCTCATCCCATACAGATATCTTAGATACTCTGGTATGTCTTAAATGGCACTAAACACCTATATATAGGCAAGTGAACTAAGCCTTTAAAGTACTCTGAAGACCTCCTGGATGCAGCTCTTCCACAAATCTCTGTGACTACCTGGGAAACTCCCAGAAGTAACTGCAGCGCTTCATTAGAAGGATGCAAAATAGGAGTAACAGACCATACAGCAAAAGACAGTTTTTCTCTTCAAAAAACATTGTAACCTGAAAAATAGGAAGTGACATTGCAAAGAAACACAGTGCTTTGCCAATATTTTTTCACAACAGGATCGTGCATGCAATATCCTCTGTTATAAACACAACAATGAAAGTCTCTGCATTGACTTTGGAGCATGATCAAACAGCCCACTTGTGACTACTTAGCAACTGGGCTGGACAGTAATCTACTGTGAGTGATGGAACATTCACGGTATCAGCTTTAAGACCACGAGACTGTCCACTGTCTGGCCTTGGGAAGCAAAACTTAGGAAGCATTTCTCTGCAGAGGGAGTGGTCACACACTGGAACAGGCTTCCTGGAGAGGTGGTTGATGCCCTACGCCTGTAATGTGTTTAAGAGATGTCTGGACAATGCCCTTAATAATATGCTTTGACTTTTAGTCAGCCCTGAAGTGGTCATGCACTTGGACTACATGATCATTATATGTCTCTTTCAACTGAAAATATTATATTCTATTCTATAGAACTTCTACAGCTGGCTATGAAAAGGCTTGCCCTATCAACAAATCTTCTCTGTCCTTCAGGACAAAGAAGAAGATCATACAGCATTATCAACTTTTTTTTTCCCTGCACTGTGTTTCTTCAGTCATCGAAGAGAACTGCTACAGGATCTTTCTGGTCTCTTCATAATGCAGTCTTTTCTCTACAGCTGCTTGTGTTAGCTACCTAGGAAACAACTATAGGATGAAATTTGATTAGCACTGTTGTCAGCTCCACTGTCACATTTATAGATGGGGCCAACCTCTACCTTGCAAATTAAATGAATGTTCCATACTTCTGTCTCTTATAGCACTTATGAGACATCAGAGGAGATGAGCAAAGCTTTGCAAAAAACACACAGAAGCCCACTTACTCGCACTTTACCTTACAGGGTTCTGCAATCAGATCCTGGAACACTAATTTCTCAGGTAAAGAAAGAGGAGGCAAGAAGAAAAACATCAAACTTCTAATTTGCTGCTGTACCTAAGAGGTATTCCACTTGCCACTGTGCTTCATTTCCAAACACAAGGACAAGAAAGCAACTGCTGGCAGTCAGCATGGATTTATAAAGGAATAATCATGCCTAACCAACCTGATAGCCTTCTATGATGAGAAGACTGGCTTGGTGGATGAAGGGAGGGCACTGGATAATGTTGCTCTGAACTTTAGTAGGCCTTTCAACAGTGTATCTCATAACATTCTCATAGAGAAACTGAGAAAGGGCAGGCTACACAAGCAGACAGTGAGATGGACTGAAAACTGGCTAAATTGCCAGGTACAAAGGCTTGTGATCAGCAGCACAAAGTCCATCTGGAGGGTAGTGACTAGTGATGTACCCCAGTACTGGGTCCAGTTCTGTTTAGCATCTTTATTAATGACCTAGATGATGGGACAGAGTGTACTCTCAGCAAGCTTGCAGACAATACAAAACTGAGAGGAGTAGTTGAAACACCAGATGGTCATGCTGCCATTCAGAAGGATCTCAACAGGCTGAAGAAATGGGTCAAAAGGGATCTCATGAAGTTCAACCAACTGAAATGTAAAGTCCTGCATCCGGGGAGGAATAACCCCAGTTAACAGTACAGGCTGGAAACCAACCATCTGGAAAGCAGCTTTGCAGAAAAGGACCTGAGGATCCTGGTGGACAAGTTGACCTGGACGCAGAAATGTACCCTTGCAGCAGAGTGACAACCACATCCTGGACTGCATTAGGAAGAGTGTCTGTAGATCAAAGGAGGCAATCACTCCCTTCTATTCAGCATTGGTGAGACGACATCTGCACTGCTGTGTCCAGTTCTGGGCCCCTTAGTATAAGAAAGACACAGACTCACTGGAGCAAGACCAGGGAAGAGATTCAAAGATGATTAAAGGACCGGAGCATCTGACATGAGAAGAGGCTGAGAGAGATGGGACTGTTTGTCCTTGAGAACAGAAGGCTTAGGGTATGTGGGGGGAATCTTATCAATGTGTATACCTGATGTAAGGAAGTAAAGGAGCCAGAGTTCTCTTCATGATAGTCAATGAAAGGACAACAGGCAATGGGCACACAGTGAAATACAGGAAATCCCATTTAAATATAGGAAAGAACTTTTTTACTGTGAGGGTGGTCAAACACTGGAATGGGTTGCCAAGATGAGTTATGGAGTCTTCAACCTTGGAGATATTAAAAAACCTGACTGGATGCTTCTGAGAACATGAGGTACAGTTCAAACCTGTCCTAAGAATCAAGCCAGTCTCTTCTTTTCTTCCAGATCATTTCAAAGATCCCTAATATTTTGCCATGTTAATTAGAGAGGAATTTAAAATAAAAACAAGAGAACTTGCTTTAGATACAAAACATAAGGTGGTGATAGTCCCCAAAGAAAACTCTTATTTCCATTATCACACTCCCGTGAGAAATCATGCAGTTTCTTGCCATCTGCTGTGCTATTACTAGCTGTTTGTAATGACAAATCTGTCATGAGAAATATGTTCACATGAAGGCTGTAACATATGCTTTCTATTAACAAATGATAAAGAATATTGTAATACACTGCAGATGCAGTTTTGCAAAATTCAGTATTTAGAGGAAAATAATGGCACACATCACCGGGCTCAATCCTGTTCTGGAAGTCACAACATGAGATAGTGCCTGTGTTAACTTCCACACTGTTTCTTCATTGAATGAGTCTTATACACACACGCTACTAGACCTTGTACATGACCACCACAGAGCACTGGAGTACAGGCAACACACAGGGTTTAGCCAGGGATCTAGACTCCAAGTGCTCCTCAGCTCCAGCTCTGAGACCAGGCCAGATGAGCTGGGCAAAGCATAATTTCCAAAGGGGAAGGGGTTGGCACTGAGTGACAGCATGTGCTTATGAATATGGCTGCGGGAATAGCAAACAGACATTTCACTGTGATCTCAATGAGGACAAGTGACAATTGTTCCCAGAGAGAACTGTGATGAAAGAAAACCAAAATGCAAAAGCAAAGAAAGACCAACTGCATACTGAAATGTGAATGCAATCCTCAAAGTTGGGCACCAGCAACCCTAGCAATGCCAGGCATGGCAGTACTTCTCATTCCTACAGCACTCAGAAACTTTAACAACAACAATTTTTGCACCTCTTTAAGCAGAGACAGGAGAAGGAAGTCCAGAGCACAAAGCATTGAAGGCTTCTACACTCCAAATCAATCATGTTGTACTGTCCCATATTAGCCACCATGTATACCAGCAGCTTCACCCTCCAATGCTCCACCTCTGCCATTCTAGCCAATGCTAGAAGGCACTATCTAATACGATAAATAATGTTACAGGCACTTTCTTGGTATATATTCATAATCCACATTAAAAATGACTACATTTAAAACAAAACTCAAAAGAATCCTGGTCCCTCCACACCCATCTCCCTTCTCAACATAACACCAGACCTGTGCTCGTTAACATTTCTATTCTATTATTATCTTTAGCTGTTGAACAGTGTTGGTACAAAGCAAAATGAGAAGAACTACAACTCACGTTGCTTTTCCTCTAGAAAGCCAGACGAGCAAAATGCTGACTCTTCACCTGCAAAAGGAAAAAACCACAATGTGAAATTGCTTTATATGAACATCAAGCTCTTTACTTTTTCTACTTTATTGCAGTAAATATTTTGCAATTGATCACTATGCTAATTTCCAAAACTCCCATTGGCTTCAGTGGGAACAGCTCAGCATATGACATACTTCAGAACTCCTCTAGTCTATTCATCAAAATGGTCAGACTAGAAGTCAGATTTTATTCTTCATTTCTCATAAGCACTAAAACTGTAGCTAGGAATCTGATTACCTGTAGCACTAGCCACTAAATCTCTAAATAACTAAGAATTAACGTAACTGATCTAGCAACAGAAAATCGATTCTTACTCCAAATATTTAATTAACAGTGTTTTTATGAATGTCTCTGTGCTTCCATTCCCTCTCACAGTCTATCTGTCCAAGGAAAGTTGCAAGTACAAAGGGATTTTCTCAGATCTAAATACAAAGACCTAAAACAAAGAGACACGAGGATATGGGAATAGATGGCCTTTCACTTAGTCTGTGCATATAGATAAAGACCTCCTACAGCACTCAGGCCACTCCTGCCACAGAGGATAAACACCTTTGCTGTTATTCCACCACTGCAGAAATGAAAGCCTAATAGTACCAGCCCACTGCTACCATCAGAGCTGGGATGGGAACACAGGTGTCTCAGTCTCTTCTCTAGACTCCTTCTACAAGGACTACGCAAAATTTACTTGCTTTCGTGGAACCTTTTGAGTATATTCAAACAAGTGATAGAGACATCACTCTTCCGAGACACAATCTGAATAAACAACAGAGGCAATGTTACGTTATATGTATTTGGAAACAAAAAACAGATTGGTCAAATAACAAGGACCAGGGAAGCTGGTGGCACTCCATGATATGTGAATAAAGCAGTGGTGCAATGCCTGCACACTGATTTTCTTGTGTTCAGTGAAAGCTTCTGCCAAGCGCCTTAAGAAGACTACAGAACTTGTACGCACTGTTCCTCATCTCACTAATTAAAAATGCTGTCACTTCAGTGAAGGACTGAAAGTGAGATCTGCTATTTCAAGCCAGCCAACTGAATATACACTGGTTTCCATCCAAACTGCTACACAGCAGCCAACAGACAACACAGGGCCAAAACTCATTTGCATCATAAATGCTACAAATGAGCTTGGAAAAACACTCCTCTTAACAGTTTCTAAGGTTGTTGGTTTTTTATTTTAATATAAAGCACAGAGCTAAACAACAGACAATTAAAAACTAAGCCTCTGGGCAAGAGGAAAAGACTCCAATGTCCCTGGATGTGTGGATGTGGTCAGCTGTCAAAGCCCAGATACATTGGTATTGACCTGCACTGCCTGTTCCAGCTGCGTATTTCTTCTACTCTTTAGAAAAATAAGATTCATTGGGGTAGGGGGGAAGGAGGTGACACAATGAAGGGCGAAAAGCAGTAAAGCCTGCTGTCTGTATATGGAGACTGAATCACAGCAGGACTGCTAACCTCCAACTGAAGTGACAAGCACTTATTATCTCCCTATGGAGCTCTGTGGTTCTTCATCCATTTCAGATGTTCCTGGATTCCCTCACAGTTTAATTTGCACATGTGAGAGAAAAGAAAAAAGAAATTGTATGTTAAACCCTTATAACACTTTCCAGCTCAAAAGTACGCATTTGTGGTGGTTTCACCCACAGCTAAGACCATAGTCTCACCCACCCGGTGAGATGGGGAGAGAAACACAACAAAGGGGTCGTGGATTGGAACGAGGACAGGACTTACAAATTGCCAGTATCTGACTCCAAATGAAGTAAGTTACCAAGCAACGTAAGTGAGGCCTTGATATAATTGTTAAGAACAAATGCAAAACAGAAGTTTTTTCTTCTCCAATTACCTATTTAACAATTGTAAAAACACTGTGTGAATTGTGTCTATCTGTCACTTAAATGCTATCAAAATAAATCATTCTCATGGTAGGTAATAAAGAAGTTTGTGGCTCAGATAAATATTACTTTTATATATCTATATACTAAAATAGACCTGTTTAGAGCTATCTTCAGGATTGATTATACGTAGTAAATGCATAAAGAAAAGCCTCTTAAAATGGACAAATCCATCAAATTCTTTAAAATCTAGACTAATTAACAAGCACCATTATACATGAGCCCCATACCACCGATGGATAAAGAAGCTAGGTCCTTCTTCCTCCCTAAAGTCAATGAGGTAATTTTAATTTTCAAATGACTAGGCAATTTACGAGTCAAAGTAACAATTAAAGGAAGACTGCTTAGGCATTTGTCCTACATCCCAGATTCTTTCTGGTGTATCAGTGCCCATTTCCCACTCATTTCAGTGGCACACAGTTACCTAAACATTCACCTAAAACTGGCCACAAATACTCCTGAAAGTATGTGTCCCCTTGAAAACTTCAGATAATGATTTGCTGACTTTAAGAAGCAAAAATAACCCAGTAACAATGACCAACAAGTCTCTAACATATGTTGATTACAGGAAACATGCAAAACAAGCTGTGGTCTTGTAATCTATCTCATAGTTGTTGAGCAGAGTCCAACATTGACTTCCCACTGAAGTAAATAAATTTGTACTACCTGGCCTGCCACAGAGGTTGTTTCCTCCTGAAACAGATCATTTCTCAGCACTAAAATACCTACATGTCTATGTAAACCTTTTAACTATGGGGATGCTGTAAATTATATTTCTGCTGAGTATTTACATAATATCTGACAACTAATTGCTTCAGTAGTCAGATGTTGTTAAGAACTTTAAATTAACATGCAAGGCAAGCTAAACATTACCTTGACTTTCTTCCAGCTTCCCAATTGTTTCTATCTGCTCAACAATGTCATTTGAGTTCCACTGGCTCATGCCTATGAGAATGGCACTTTTTCCTTCCACCATCTCTTCTGTAGGCAGAAAAAGGAGAACAAAATAAATTGCAGTGATGAACAAGAGGAAAAAAAGGGTGAGAACTAGTAATTGAGAGAGAAAAAAACACTCATCACGGTCCCTAATGGGAATATATAACAGGTCAGCATATGCAGGAAACTCCAAGAAAGCTTCTTGCTTACAGATATGCCCTACAGCATACCTACGTCCTTCATATATTGTGTGCAGGAAAACCACAGAAAAGAGAGAACTGCCTGAATTTTAAGCAGTCACTTAAAAACAAAAAGTTTATAATAAATCACTTTGAGTGTTTAATATCAAGTAACAGAATTAGTCAGAATTCTTCACCCCTCTTGAGAGATTTTTTTTTTACTTTTTTTTTTTACTTCAGAATATTCAAAAGGCAGAAGAGAGGGAAGAATGGACACACAGACCACTTTAAGGCTTTTCAAGCGTATTTTTTCCCTTTTTATCAAAGCCACCTGTGCTACACAAAGCTTTACATTTTCAACCAGGGACACAGAGACATAATGGAATGGCACTGAGCCCACGGCACAGAGAACTGTCTTACTGGGATTTCATAGAGGGAGGGGGGAGGCAGGAAAAGCTGAAAGCATAAAACACAAACTGTAGATATCCTCTTTCTCTTAAAAAACACTCAAAACCCAAACAGGCCTAGAAGCTGTCGGAAAACATTTTCCTTCAATTTAACAGCTGTTTGGCAAGAAGGGTGCATTAGTCCTTTCTGAATAAATTTAGTAAAAGCATTTCAGCTTGGCAGTATACAGCCCAGAATGGTATTTGTACCCAGGGTGAGTGCACGGAGCTGGGAGGGAAGGAAGGAGTAAAATTAATAATCGTGGTTCTTTACTTGTTAAGGCAGATTCAGAGAATTAGTCAAATTCTGTCCTCTCTTACTGCCTTTTGTAGAGATAAGGGCTCTATTACGGAGTAAACACAGAAGAATTTGGCCAGAACATTTCTGGCTAAAATGATCCACATTTTCAAACAAAACAAAAAAACCAACCAAACAAACAAAAACAGGAATATGAGTTTGCTGCCAGTCAGGCCTTGCAGAGGGTCTCTAAGGGATTTAAAAATTGATGTTCTTTCATGTTCTGCAACACATACCTCACTCATTTAGAGAGATCTTGGTACTGGGGAGGAGGAAAGTGGATCTGTTCAAAGGCTTTTAAATCACTTCATAGTCATCATCATATCTAACCTCCCCTTAAGTCCTACCTTTTAGAAACAAACACTCATAAAGGTCATTTCCCAGATTTATCAGAGAAGCTGGACCTAGCAGAGCTCCCAGCTGGACTTGCTGCAGTCTCAGCTATTCCCTAAGGCAAAGAAAATCAACCACTTTGAACAGCATTTTGCTCAGGTTTTTGACACTGTCTCATAAAGGCTGATTTATTTTAAGTTCTGTAAGGAGGGAGGGAACGAGCCACGGCTCTGCAGTGTCCTGACAGGCTTGCTGAAAGCAGCTTGGTGGCACCCTGCCACAGCCACTGCAGATGGACTGAGCCACCTCAAGGACATCCTGCACCTTCTGTGACCAGTCAGCAACTGAAATCTTTGCCTAAAACTCAGGGGCAGCTCATCTACTGTGGGACAAGCTCCTTCCACATTAACTGTTACCATAAAGTGAAAGGAGGGAAGATAAGACTGAGCCATTGAGTTCCTCAATGTCAACACAGAGACGGCAGCATTTTGGCCATCTTCACGCAGCATGCCTCCTGAGAGACCTGCCTCATCCAGCAGGAAGAGGCTGGACAGCCTTTCAGCAGTATTTTAGACAGCCAGCTTTGGGGTGAGGATATGCCCCAGTACTGGCTTTAGTGCTTAGGAATTGTATCAAGAGGATGCTGAAGAACCATCTCTTGCAGAGAAACAGGGCTCCAAAATTGTTTGAGCATTTAGATCTAGTATTTCCTTATCACTTTCGCTGTTATGTCATTTACCAAGCCAGGCATTCCGGATGGTCTTAGCAGAAAGATAAAATAAGATTAGATGTCAGACTGTTTCTCATTTCTATTGGCTTTCTGAGTTGAATAGAAAACATTAAATGTGGTCTGGAATACAATGGTATTTAGTCCCAAGCATCAGTGCCCAGCGCACTCCAGACCCTGGCCCTATGTCCATTCAGAGGGGAGGCTGTGGATCACCTCCCAGCCTTCCCACCAGTTTTAGGACCCCTTTTCCTCTCCCAGGACTCTCTCTTAGAATGGAGAGCTCACTCCCACCTTCCATCCCATCTTTCTAAGAGCTGGTACTGAAAACTATCCACCATTTCTGCTTTTTTTCGGAAGCACAAAAAACAACAAAAAACAAGAATTCTCTTCTTCCAACTTAAAAATCCATTTAAATAAGCACTGATCTCAACTTACAAACAGATAAACTAATGGCATCCTTCTTGCACTCTTTTCAAAACAGGGCTACGCTTTTCCTTAAAGACTCATTAATAAGAGATGCAAGGTTCTAATGGCTGGGATTCTGATGATACATACACGTAACTGACCAGTTAGATTAGAACACCACCTTGGTGCTGTACAAAGACATCAAAGCCGACCTTCTGGTTTCACTGTCTTTACCAAAACACTTGCAAGGGAGACAGGACTAGCACACCGCTAAGAAAGCCTCAACATTTGCTTCAGCAGGGTCACTGATGATGTCTTCACCAGTATGAAGACATAGGACTGTTTGATTCTTTTTTCTTCCTAAGATATTTGAACTTAAGAGAAAACTCGCTCACAATGCTTGACTCCCAGCAAAGAAGAGAAGAACTGAAATCTCAATCACCTCAAATAGGAATTTCCCATAAAATAATATCCTTTTCCATCCACTCTTCCAAAAATACATGAACATCAGGAGTTCCTCCTCAAGAGGTACAGAGGAGCAGCAGCTACCAAACCAACTTTAGAAGTGCCTAGAGAGTGAGAGCTTGACTATCACAACAGTTTGGGTAGTAGAGGAATGGGATACACCATAATCTCCCTAGCACAAAGTCCATTTCCTGAGGGAAGCGTCAGCTTCACCCTTGCTGTGGGACACGTTTTCTTTGAGAAATGACAAAGGGAGACATGGCAGCAGGACCAGTTCCTCAGATGGCAACGTGCCCATTCAGAGACCCCTAAGGGCTGACATCAAATGCCAAATATAGGCAGAAATAATACAACGTGGGATCATTTCCCTATTGATTAATTAAACGGTTTCTTCTCACTTCTTTATTAAAACACAGTACTTTTGGGTTGTAACACCTAGTGAACCTGTTTTGTATATGAAGCAGTACTAACCAAGGCAAATTAAAAACCCCAAGGCTTCAACCACAGCTGGACCTCCTTGAAACATTCCAGAATTAACAACCCACAGGAAGATACTGACTTAACGTGTTTAAACATGCATTGCATTCTCTAGAAAGTAAATTTAATTGCAGACAGACTACTGGAATAGAACCATTTTTTCCCCTAGTTCAGCCACCGACATAGTTTATGACTCCGGGTAAGATGATTCCACTCTGTACTGATTGTTTCAGCCTTCCTCCATCCATCTACTCAGAATGAAAGGTGACAAAGAAAAGGCTGCAGAAAACATCCCTTGTGCATTTGCAAAGGGATAGTACAATAAGGCTTTTGTACTGGCCAAAGCCTGTATGTGATCATTATATGATACTACATATAAACAACGTTATCTTTGGTTGGTTAATAGACCAATGACACTTAATGTAGAAATGAAAGAGTCCATTTCCTCACACCATATTTTCTTCTGGACACCTATCTGAACAAAACTTGATTTGAAGAGCATTTTTGCAAGCTAACTACAAAGTAATCAAAACTTGGAAATACTTGTGTCAAACTCTCTTGGTACAGTAGGCAGTGTAATCAACATTTTAGTCCCCTGCAAAATGTATTTTGAAGTCTGTTCTATGACTTAGCTTGAACACGGTCTACGTTCAGCAAATTCCAAGTGCATTTTTTGCTCTCATTAGTCCACGATCCATGACTCAGCAACTCAAAAATGTAGTCATGACACTGACCTGCAAACCATTCTTGAGCAATAGATGTTGACAACTGAAAATAATATTCCATCAAGCACAGTAAGTGATCCTACTCCCAAAGACAGAACCCAATAACATACTTTGCATCAAAGAAACTACCTCATCTGAATCATCACAATTTTAGTTCTCTCTTTAGACAAAATTTGAAGTACGAGTTGGTGCTCAAAGTTACAATTCCAGCTTCACATTGAATTTGGAAACACCGCTGAAACCCTCAAGACAGCTGTTTTCTGCACATGGTAGGAGACCACTGAAAAGCACAAAGGCAGCATAGAGGAAAATCAACAGAGGCTATTTTTCTTTCCTATTTCCAGCTCTTCTACTCACTAAAGCTTAATATTTCAAGGCAGCTTAAATAATTTAGGTATCCTGTTCTCACTGAACATCCAGTAGGAACAGAGCACCATCTCTCATTCTCTTCATGCCTAGACGTCTCCAGTACACATTTAATTTTGATCCACATAAGCAGTTTATCAGATATTAAATTATTATCTCTCACTAAAAGTCTTTTAATAGAGGATTAACAACTCAGTAACAAATGTTGTTCGTTATCTACACATAGTAGTCATTATTTATTTCAAGTAACAATTATAAAAAGGATAAAAGGATAGCTACTGTCATTAGAAGCATTTCAGACTACACAGACTGCTCCTGACATTAAAAAAATTAAGAAGTTTTTAATGAAAGCTATAGTACGTACTAAATCAATATACTTTACCTGCAGCATTCTGTGCTCAAAAACTAGAAGTATCATGACATCTCTCCCAAAAATATCTAAAATATAATATGTAAAATATTATACATACACATTACTCTCTTCCTTCCAAACTTTAGAAATCATCCTGCCATAGAAGACCTGAGACAGTGTACAGCACTAGAAACAGAAAAATTATTGCACAGACATTCTAATTTTAAAGTAGATTATCTCAAAAAAGAGGAATTAAGAGAATGCAGGAATTAAGGAGGCAGCAGACTGGGACAAGGAACATTTGGGATTGTCTTCTCCATTCCAAAATCCAATGTATTATATACCAAGTGTTCTTGCTAAAGTTTGCCACTGCAGCAGACACACAGCTAAAGAGCACTGGCTAGCACATGGAATACAGCATACGAGGTCCAGAGCTGTTACTGAGAAAAAATGAGGCCCATTTCAAGTGCCTGAGCAACTCCTGCTATGCTCTATTCTAGGTAAGGGCAGAATGAGCAAGGTTTTGGGAGGGAATGTCGCATAAGCCTTTGAATCACTTCAGTTTGACAGAAATATAGAGAATACTCCCAAGCATGAAGAGGAAGAGGGGCTCGATAGGAGCACGGGATGCTTTTAAAAAAAATGAAGATTAAGACTTCATCTTTCTTTTTCCCAAATCTTTCCAATTTGGGGGTTCTCAATTAAGAGTATTCTTGATTTTCAGAGCCTAGGTACTCTGAAAAAAGCAGAATTTAAAAAAACCCAAAACAACAAAAACCTTCAAACCAGACACCTCAAATTTATAGTACTCAAGCAGTCAGTGTTGACTTTGTTTTTAATTTGATAGGGGGTTTTCACCCAAAAAGAATCCAGATTAACTTCAGTGGACTATGAGGCTCCTTTCATATGCATGAACACCAGGAAGAGGATATCTTTCCTTTCCTTTCTGAAGCATTGTGTGAATCTGATGCAGTAATAAATTACTGCTCATACCTTAGCATCATCCTCTGCGCTAAACAAAACGGGAAACATACCACACCTTATGAGAAGTGATGACACCCTGGATAAACTCACAGCACTTTGCACTGATCAACAATAAAAGTATTTAAAATAAATTTTTGAAACATCAAAATATTGAAACTGGTATTGTCATGATATGAAAATGTCTGCTATGGAACAACTCAATTCCAGCATCAAATCTGCCACCTGATAAAAGACACTGCACTAGCTTTAAATTACGCTAAGTACCTGTTACCAAGAATAGACACCATCTATCTGTTTTAGACAACAGCTAAAAAAGGTTTATCAACAGGGAGGTTTAGATGACTCTTGCATAAAGTCTGCACAGAAACATCTGGAAACTTTAAAGCTATATCTGTCTCTTGGAAAATCCTGTAAGAAGAGAAGGCAATGGAAGACTACGTGTGGAGTCCATAGATATAACATACTACAAGCGTCAAAGAGCTACTCTAATGCCACAAATGCAGAAGTAGCATAGCAACATCAGGCACTTGGGTCTCTTCCAAACGGATGGTAAACTACATATCATCAGCAATGAATGTAACACACGGGAAATAACACGCTTCTAGAAGTGCTTTCCATTGATGTTTAAACTCGGGGCAGAGTAGGGGGCAGAGAGGGAAATGACACCTACAAAAACTGAGGTAGGAAAATTTCTTGACATTAAGGCATTCGCAATATACCAAGTGTCTATTTGCTTCAGCTTTATATGAACATAGTAATACAGCAGACAGAGCCATAAGGCTCATCTTAAGAAGGCAAAACTTACGACAAAAGTTTTTATGCTGACTAAATAAACTCAGCTGGAGAAAATTAGATGAGGCAGCTGTATTCCACACCAATTCCTCCATCTTTAGCAAAGCTGTCAGCAGGCTTTTTTTTTTTTTTTTTTTAAATAACATCTGCTACAGATACACACTTGGGAAGCAAGGAAAAAAAAATGCCCTCACATTCTAAATCAGAAGCCTAATGCAGAGATAAAGAAATTAAGAAGGTACATTTCTGATAGGTGAACTAGTCTTGCTGGACTAGTTTAAATCCAGAATAACTGTTGAAGTCAGAGTTCATTTGAATTTAAAGTAGGTCAGAAAGTGACGACAGGATCCCTTGTGAACAGCAATACTACCATTTGCATCTTATCACAAACGTGGTATCAACTGTTAACTTTGCTTCTTCTGAGGGAGTCCACAAAAAGCCTGAAATCACCTCCCAGGTACTTTAATAATAACCATCATCAACAACTTCCTCTTAAATACCATTCTAATTTCCAGCCACCTGCCAGATAAGATTTCTTGTAGTTTACAATCAGAAAAATGAAAACCTAGAAATAAAATAAATAGTTTTATATGACTCAGAAAATCAGTGCCCTAAAATAGACCATATGTACCCACAGTCCATCCTATTTTTTACCCATTTCCTTATACTATCTTAAATAAAGAGTCCAGTGCCCAAATGGGACCACTCTTTAAGTCAGACAACCACACCTTCCAGTCACATGGCGTAATTCAACATGATGAAACTGCCATATCTTCTCCACATTATTCCCAAGCCATATCTTTAAAGTCTTTCTACTCCTGGAAAGCACATCTTGCTAAGTTTGTGGGGTGGTATGAGGAAAGTGTTTGCTGAACAGTAACTTGCACCGGAGCTTAAATGTTGTATGGAACATTTCTGTCAGTCCACAAGGGACGGATAAAAGGCTCACGATAAGTATGTGGGTGGAAGTTTAGAAACACTGGCTTTGTTTTAACTTCCAGACATATGAATTGCTCCTTGTGCTCTGCTCTGCCAGCTGCTCCAGTCAGTAGGCTCTGTACTGAAACCAGAGTTGCAAGTTGCTAGACTTGTCAACAGCAAATGAACTCCCCAAAAATAGTATGGAAATAAGGAGAGCAATTTTTTTTTTTAGCACAAAATCAAGCTACCGAGAACAAAATTATGCAAGGTTACAGGGCCACAACAAAAAGAACCACCTTACATTTGTCTTCATAGTAGTGATTGGAGTCTAGGTTATAAAAAAGAATTGGAATTGTTCATTTAGGAGCGTAAATGCAACCCAGTTTCCAGTACATGAACTCCAGGAAAAGTTTTGCACAGCAACTGTTAAAATAAATGTTTACAGCCTGTTTAGGAAGCAGTACACTGACCAAGGGAGGGGAGAGGCATGCAGTTTGTCAAAAACAGCATTCCCTGCTTCTGCACCACCACATGAAACAAAACTAAGTGATTAAATCCACAAGCATTTAGATATTGCTGCTTCTTGAGCAAGTGGAGGTCCCAGTCACTTCAGTGAAAGTTATGCCAGAGCAGAAAGCCTAGGCCATTGGTTTTAAAAGTTGGACATCAGTAACACAGACACCCATAATCTTAATCAGGAACTGCAAACAAGAGCACTCCAACTGTAACATCATACACTACTGTGTTGGGACAAGTACATGACCTGTGAACAAACTGGGCCCAAGAGACCCCATAAAGCTCTGTACTGTTGCAGTCATGCTGCTTCTGATGCCAGATCTACCTCATGGCAGCTCACTCATCCACCCCACCACTTCACCCATCTCCCATAAATTTAGGCCCATTCAGAAATCCTTGAGAGAAGATCCAGTGGGGTTTGTTCAGATCTGAGTCTGATCACAAAATCACAGAATCAGATGAGGACAATGTTGGCAGTTCATCCCCAAAGGAGCTTGGTTACTCACTGCAAAATTGGGGAAAGAATGGGGATGGGAGGACAAAGATGTGTACTGACCTCGCGCATCGAAGAATTCATCATCAGAGCTCTCCACAGAGTCTTTCAGGACATTCTGCACATGCCACTGAGAACCACCGAATCGGTGCGGGCCAGCTGGAAATACAGACAGACTGACATTAATCAAAGGGAATGCTCATCTCTGCTCCAAGCTTAAAGAGAAAAAAAAAATATTAATAAACAGTTTGTGTAAATGGCTCCGGAGGACCGTTTTGGTCAGCGCACATACTTTAACCTCAACAGACAGTTAGCCAGAGTTCTCAGGATGGCACAAAAATTACACCTCTTGCTTCCACCTAACAAAAGTAATTAAAACAAGTTCTTGTTAAAGACAAACCTGCATCACTTTCAGCTAATGCAGTAACTTGAAAAGATAAATTCTTCCCTGTTGAATTCACCGGGCTGTTCAATTCCAACACTCAAACTGTACATTGTTTCTAAGACATAAAGCAACATTTCCCCAGGACATGGCAGTAGCTCTCATTTAAATTCAATTTCACTTCTAAAAGAAGATCACAGATTTACAGACAAGCTACTAAATTCTCACTGACTGAGCTGTTTTCATCAGACAGCTTTGTTTTGCTGGAGCCTGGGGCTTTCATTTGAAGCTTGTCATTTGAAGACAGGAAGGCAAAACCACATTAGAATAGCTACAGTTATAGATATAGTCATGACAGCTTACATGTTCCCAATGGATTATCATACTCAAACTAATTTGTAATTAGTAAACCAGATCTGCCTAACTATATAATTTCTCTTTCCATTGATAGCAACTCAACACTAGAATGTAGCAGTGAAATGTACTGCCTTATATTAACAGTAAAGTCTTCCTCAAATCAGTGAGGAACCAAGATCAAATCCACCATATCCAAACAACCCTACAGCTAATGTAGAAAGGACCCTCATTACCAACCAGAATTGTGTGCTTGGTTTTATTCATTTCTCCAAATAAGGACATCAGACCTGACATCTGATATCCTCAGGCCTTGTCCACAAAGGCATTCTCCTTCTCCCAGTAGTAGAAGAGCAACTCAAACAAGGGAGTCATCCTTCTACATTATTTTTGGGGGTAAACGTGCCATTAGGTCACAGCCTTTTGTTCTACTTTTACTCCACCTATAGCTGAACTAATTAGAAATATAAATGAAAGGTGGTAGGAAGAACAGGAATTCCAAAATTTCAAAGCACGAGAACGGGAAGCACCACAAACTAGCCAGTGACAGGTGCGAAAGGGAAAATTTGCAAAATTCGGTCTTTGGATGAGACCCCACACACTACAAAAGAGCAGGAGGAGGGAATAATCCGCCTCACCTTTGGACATGCTAGATCAGAAAAACAAAATAGAATATGATCATTCTTGATAGGAAAATTCTTGAGTAAGCTTTTCCAGTCTTATGTAAAATACTATATTTCTTGATCACAGGCCTTAAGAGCTATAAGCAGCCATAAGGAAGGCAGTAAAGTAGGAAATTTATGAAGAACCTATAAATGAGAGGTAGGTCCACAGAACATGAGACCAAGAATGAGGCAGAGAGAATGACGAGAAGGCAAAGGACTGCCTCAAACAACCCAAGAGTGTCCATAATTTTCCTCTGCAAGAAAACAGCTCCTCACTCAGCTACCCTGGTCAATCAAGTATGTATAACTGAAGCTGAATTTCTGCACTATGTATTTTTATTAAATATCCAAACTAAGACAGATAGATTTAATTGGCAACACACAGTTAAAGCCTTTTGGGGTCCTGTAGAGGCAGACACCCCCATACCAAACAAATTTCACATGGAGAAAATTCTGCTCAGATTTTCCAGACCAGATGTCTGTACTGATGATAGTTCTTCCAAGGCTAAAAACCGAGGAGTCTGATTTTCATATATTTTGAGCATTCAGTGACTCCACAAGAAGCCAGAGGCTATATTTGCAGAAACAAATAAACAAACAAAAATGTCACAACAAAAAATACCCCTTATGGCAGCAGATAATTCGTTTTGAAGAGACATTCGGGAGCCTGACTTTTAGAAGTTAGCTTCTCTTCACTTTTTAAAGCCATTTAACTGTATGCCTCTAGTCAAGCACCACACATGCAGGTATCCAAAGCCAGCAAACAATGGGGAAAAAGAACAAACAAACAAAAACAAAACAGAAGAAACAAATACTTGGCATTTTGGATAATTATTTTCAGGATTTGTCTTACCATTATTTTAAAGATCAATTTTTATTTGGTTCCTCTGCAGAAGACGGCATTTCTTCTGGAAAGAAACTGTCTGCTACTGTTTGTTTTTACCTAACAGATTTTGAGACATTACTATGACAAAGACAGCAAATAACATAAAAAATACTAGATATCACTGAAGAGTAAGGCAGTTTAAGCATCTGGATGATTCACTGACTTGTATTCAATAATAACAAAGGCATTTTCAACATGGTTTTCTTAATCAAATAAAAATTCATTCAGATCAAGACATATATAACTGTGCTCCACTTTTGCATACCAGAACTGAAATAGAATTTAGAATTAAAGGATTTATAATGTAAGCTATTTACCAAGGAAGTTTCCTGGCACACAGAAAAATAGTTTGTTGTTTTGGTTTTTTTTTTTTTTTAAATCAATCAATAAATTCCAGAAATTTTCAACTGGATTGTGAAAATAATCTGATCTGCTTTTGACTGGAAGCAACAAAGCACTGTTACAAAAAGAAGAAGAAGGAAAAAAAAAAACAAAAAAAACCAACCAAATAACTCAAGGTAAAAAAACAGAAGAAATACAAATAAACTGTCTTGGTCCAAATCTTATTTTCTTAAGGACTGTATTCATCACTTGACATTTGGGCTGTCAAACACAGATTAATTTGGAGCACAAAAAACCCAAGAAGATAGACCTCATTCCTTCAAGAAACCAAGTATCCTCAGCTCCCATGTAGTGTGACCCACAGTCCTCACTTATCAATGTAAACGCTAGAGCCAAGCTCCATGGACTGTGGATCTCATTCCCTCTCAGCCTGGTTACAGGAAAAGCAATAGGACACATTTCTATGGGTGCTTGCTAATCTTAAACAGTTCTCTAAACCAATGGGATTTTCAGTCGTCAGTAAGCATCAGCAAGTCATTACTGCATCGACTGCGGACTGTGTTTTCACAATATCCTCACGAACACAAACATTTCCTTCCCGTTATATGAGAAATGATAGTCACCTTGGCTGTCATTTCTCAGACTCTCCCATATTGGCACCACAACTCCCAGATACCACAGCATGTTAATTTATGGTGTCTCCAATGGAATTTCAAGGCCTAATTTGCAGGCTGAGATAGTAATTTCCTAGGGAGCCAAAAACCCCCCAAAAACCCAAACAGTTCTTTATATACATTGTTTTACAATAGATGCTATTCAAAAATTTTACTTTCAGCTCACCCTGATAAGGTTCCTATTTATCCTTGACATAAAAGTAGACTTTGGACATTTTCATTTAACAACCTACTTGAATCTCTTGATGGAATGTAGAGTAGCAATCCTGACAACTGTGGGTAACGGAAGAGGGCAAGATTTTTGGTAGATGTATTTGAGTTCTGCATAGTCTTTGGGGAAAAAAAAAAAATCCAATTCCAATTTTTGCTTCTTAATCAATTTTTTTTTCTACTAAAGGAAATTAAATCCAATAAATAAATCAGTCCAGAAAGCACATTTATTACTTGTACAACCTCCAGTGATGTCCATGGCAAAATGGAAGTAAATACAAACGCACCTTCCACCAAAATGTCAGTGGTTGCACTAACACGTTTAACTTAAATTTAAAAGACCATGAGCACCTCTCTAACCAACATCATTTTAGTGATACTTAATCTGCATTAAGTATCTCCTGATTAATAACATAAAGTTGAAGGAATCTGGCTGAAGAAGGAACGTAAAAGGCCTTGCAGGGATTATTGGGTTTTTTGCCAGAATAAAAAGCTTTCCATTTCAGCCACTAGAATTTGCTGGGAGGGGAGGAAGGGAGAAGGCCATATAAATATGGAATTGTAAAGACTTCACAAGTACTCCAAAGAAAACAGCGGCTCCCTGGAGAAGAACTGCCACTAGCCTGGCTGGAAATCAGTAGAAGTGCTGGCCCCACAAAGAAAGCTCATGCTTCCAGTGACCTTGGGAGTTTGATGCAGACTGTGAAGGAAGGGCAGGGAAAAGTGTCACAAATCTCCGAACGTAAATTCTGGCCATGAGAAAAGCCGTTGGGCGCATCAGTTTTATTATATTGCACTAGGAATGCTCCTAGATTTAGAAGCAGCTTAAACAGTCACAGTCAGTAGTAGAAGTCTGCACAAGCTCACTGTAGCAGCCCTTCACATCTATATGGCTGTGCTGGGCCGCACTGCATTGCCCTAATGCATTAGTCTTACCGAGTCTGCTTCCTTCTGTGCCAACAGATTAGCATTAGCTACCTTAATAGGACTCTATTAACATTTCTTGATTGCATTAGACACTGGCATTGTCTGGACTCCCTGATTTGATTTACAGTGTTAACTGCTGCATATTTTATTTTATTACTTTGTTTCAGAGAATGAAAAGATCAGCTCTACTTCAAAATACAGGCTAACTCCTTGGTAATGACACTTGATGCTTCTATGTTAGCAAACTTCTTTATCAGATTTGTTGACTGATTCTCAGCAGACAGATTTCAGCGATTTTTGCAAGCAGGGTAGCAACTTGCGTTTCATTTCATCTGTTCAGTATCACAATTTCTGAAGATAGAAGGGGAAACCATATAGAAATGCAATGCCTTTAACAGAAATCCACTACATCATTAACTGGCCAGTCACAATAGTTGACCTAGAAGCACATGTAATAGTTTCCCCACAGGCTGTTAAGGCAGCATGACAGACTGACAGTGGGATACAACGGGAACATTTCCATGCAGCAGAAAGAAAGTTCACAGAAATGCACAGTTGCTTTTCTTCTAGAAGCAGAAGTAAAGTTTCCTATGTAAACTTTTTTCTTTTGCAGAGTACTGCAGGTTGCTACACTCACCTGTTCCAGAGGGAGCTGACTGGGGGTTTGCCCTGAGCACAAACCCACAGTAACAGTGGGGGAGAAGACAAAAAGCAGAGTTATCTTGCAGGACCATGCACAAAAGCTGAATTCTCTAGTTAGGCTAGCACTAATTGTAATTAATTGTAATTAATATTCATTATAACCGAGATTACAATCAGTGATTTTCCTCAGTTAAAAAAAAAAAAAAAAAACCAAAAAACCTTGCTTTTCTTCATCAACAAAGAACAGCTGGAATTCCATCAGTACCTTGCTGCATCCATGATCTGGTGAGGTGAGGTGAGGTGAGAGTAAAACGTATGAGCAGGGCCACAGAAATGATCAGGGGGATGGAACACCTCCCCTGTGAAGAAAGACAGAGAGTAGGGCTTGTTCAGCCTGGAGAAGAAAAGGCTCTGGGGAGACCTTACTGCGGCCTTTCAATACCTGAAGGGCATCTGTAAGAAAGATGGGGACAGACTTTTCAGCAGGGCCTGTAGTGACAGGCCAAGGGGTGATGGTTTTAAACTGAAAAAGGGAAGATTTAGACTAGATTTAAGGAAGCAATTTTTTACAAAGAGGGTAGTGAAGCACTGGCCCAGGTTGCCCAGAGAGGTGGTAAAAACCCCATCCCTGGCAACATTCAAGGTCAGGCTGGACAGGGCTCTTGGCAAGCTGATCTGGTTGAAGATGTCCCTGCTCACTGCAGGGAGGTTGGACTAGAGACCTTTAAAGATCCCTTCCAGTCCAAATCATTCTATGATTCTAAAATGCAACTTTGAAAAGCACTCTCTTGATTGTCCCTGCACGAATTTCACATTTTAATTTTTCTGTGGCTGACACTATCACATATCTGCATGAAGACAACTCTTGCAGGACCTACAGAAAACAATTTTCCACATCATGGATATGTGAGATCTGGGTTTGTGACTTACCATATTTCACCATGCACCCCAACCTCACAGTAGCTCTCATTATATAAATCACTAAAATTTGGTTTAGCGATTTATTTGCTTAAAAGCAAAGTCACTTCTCAATGTTGCTGAAAAAGAATCAGTTAAAGTAAGATTTTCAGATTTATAATATGCTCATTAGACAATTTACCCATGTTAGATACAGATTTCCTTAGCACTAAAGATGCATAAATAAGGATCACAACTGAAACCTACACCCTGTACAGCAGCAGCTTCCATAAGGGCGAGAGCAGGAGATACAATCACTTGCACCCTCTTGTGACAGGCAGTAAAATAGCTAACTGAGCCCACACTTTAATGAGCACCTAAACTCATCCCTGAAGAACGCTTGGCTGCCCTGACCCTCATTTACAAAAAAAAACTAAAAAAATTTTAAAAAATAATTTTCCCACGAATATCCAGGATCTTGCTTGACTAAGAATTCCTATAGAAATAGTTCCACGTCCTGTTATATGACACTTGTACTTCTCTTTGAGGACAAGTCAGACTATATCTTTGTAGATGCCATCCAGATTTAGAAGTAAGGCAGATTTAATCCTTGGCGTTTAGTGACTGTACATAGTTCCAGCAAACTGCAGAAGAAATAGTTTTCACTCATGTATCAGCAGCTTCTAATGCTATCCACCCAAAGAAAAAGCCCACTACGATAAATGCAATTTCTGATACGATCCACAAATACACCTAAGGCAGAATAGCCACAGAAAAGGCCGACTCCACTGTCACCCACATACACCAGCAGAGCTTATAGTTTCATGAGCAAATCATCCAGCTGAAAGCAACAGTAGTTGAAAAGTATATATAAGAGAAGAATCAGGTCTAGTTTCTCCTGGTCAGGAGATATAAATCCAAAGGAATCTTCTTTTTTTTTTTTTTTTTTTTTTAAGAAATGTCTCAAATTGGCAGTGATACGACAGTTAAGCAGTGCATGAGTGCACTTCATTGCATGTGATCTGAGAGTGTTTCTAAAAGAGAGGGGAAAAAAAACACAAGAGGAATTACAGTGACCTTACTGATCTGCAGCCAGCTTCTCAGAACTAAGGAAATGAAAGCAGAAAAACAGCCACTAAGTGAAGTAAGGCCTAAGAAAGAGGTTCTGAAAAGCACTTTAAGAAACAAAGGTCCTCCTCTGAAAATTTAATAGCTAATGCTGCTGATTACTGACCTTAATTTAACCATTTTCCTATATAATTTTAAAAGAGCTAGTGTCCAAACCCCACTCATCCTGTAAGTCCCAAGTACCCTAAGACAGAACAGCTCACCATTGTTATCCAATAATTCAACATGCTCTGCTACTAGTACCATGAAAAATGCTGTTTCAATATTACTTTCTATGCAAAGATCATATTTAAAATGCCTGTCAAGTCAGGAGAAAGAAAAGGCATCTACTTGTTCCATTCCAGTAAGTGGCATTACCTCCAACTTGGAATATACCGATACTGTCCACAGCAGGCCCCAGTTCCTTAAGTGCAATACATGTGGAGACTAAATGTGTGGGGAGCACAGTAACAGATTCCACTCTATAAAATGGAATCATAGAATCATTAAGGCTGGAAAAGACCTCTGAGATCATCAAGTCCAACTGCCTGCAGAAATGATGTATTCTAGTGGACAGCATGCTTGACCAAGATAGAGCGCTCTGCCGTTGGATCTAATGAGCTGAAAAGCCATTTTACAAACGCACTGGGAAGTAAGCCCAGCCCTGCAGGGAAACCACAGCCATGTTACCTTTCTTCATTGGTTCTGCCTTCTCCTCATCTTGAATTAGATTTTACAAACGCTGACTGCAGCGGAAAAAGAAAACCATGATTCAAGTCATCACCATTTACACCAGAACTTCAGCACAAGCACTTTGGGAAATGAAACAGTAATGATTTTATTCCTGAAGGGTATTTGTGAGAGGGCAGAGTAGCAGAACAGCAGGTACAGTTCAGAAGCATCAGTTTAAGAATCACTTCAGCATCTCCTAAAGGCCCTCTTTCTCCTTAACAATGCATGCATCCATGGTTCCCTTGTCAGGCAAATAAGACAGGCGGAAAAAAAGCAAGCTGATCTGAATGCCGGTCATACCAGCCCCTCTTGCACTGGCAGTACCACAGACCGTCCAGGCTTAGGTGTGCTTGTACTGGGCCTTCCAGGAAGATGCATTCCAGACACTACTGTGGTTGGAAGTATCCAATATAACCAACTCCTCTCTCTCATTCCTCACTCAGCTTCTTTCATCTCATAGCAACTGAACAATGACAAGTCCCTGGTTACCTACGCTGTACATTCTTCAACTGGCAGTTCTGCAGCAGATAGTAAGGACAGGCATATATATTTGCTTATTGAGTACACGAAACAAATCAAGAAACTAAGTCATGCAAGCCTTTAAGGCCCTATTTTAAGGTACCAGTGACATTTCCAGTCTTGTACCTTGAGAGATTACTGGTGAGACGGAAGAAGAGAGAGAGGAGGTTTAACATGGCTGTTCACGCTCCAAATCCTCGATCAAGCTTTCCTGTAAACATGGTACATCTCTTAGTCGTTTCTTGATGCTTCAGATGCCAGCTTCCCCACAGCTGAAATTAACTTCACCCTCCCTCTCAGCAACATCATCACCTCCTCCAAACTCACTCCCCAAAACCAGAGAAGACATGAATATTCTCTAACCTTTTCCTGCAACGACTGTAGGTGGACTGCCTGCATCACATCTGAAAGACTCTACTTTCACAGTGCAGAGATTTTGGCTTTCTGGGGAGGATCTGGCATTTTTGAGTCACTGCTGCCTGTTAAAAAAAATGAAGTAGAAGATGAAGAGCAGATACCACACCACCCCCACAAGGACATGTCAGGTAGTAATCTGCAGTTGCCGCTATGTGGTTTGCAACCTACAATCCTGCAAATGTCCAAGCATTTCTGCATAGAGACTATTCAAAGATAGTTTATGATCATTTAAGATCAGGAATCCACTAGGTTAGATCTGGCTACTCAAACGAGTCAAGTCAACCACCTCTAAAAGCCCTTTATAAGCACAGGTGTCATTCAACAGTGACCAAGCAGCAGATTTCATGGCTACTAGAATGATGGTCTTTGTATTTGCGATAAGGCTACAGCACTGGCAGGAGCTGCAAGGCAGGGTACATACAAGCAAAACAGTCACAACATTTCTATATTTGTGCATATTCCAGCTCACATTGATAAACTCAGTAGGTTCAATTTATAAAAGCAGCACAGCACATTTCTGCTCCTAAACTAGGTTAAGTTCTGCCAGAGCTCCTTTGTGAATTGTCAATTCTCGCTTTTCTCTATAAGAAGAAGTAGTGACAACATCATAAAGCTGGCATCAAAATTCATATTTTGTCTACCAAAGTGAGTGGAATCACATCCAGGACAAGCATCATCCTTTCAAATTCCTGTAAAAAGCTGGGTTGGAATAAGCAAGCTGTCTATGCAGGCTACATTACTCAATTACCACTGAAACTGAAACCAATGCTCCCTTATTTTCCTATCAAAGCTAAAAGGACTGCAAACCGATGCCGAAGAAAAAGCAATGAGACTTTTTTTCCCCATTTGATTATTTCATCATCTTCCAAAGATGGAAAACGACCATTTAGTTGAATACCATATTTGCATCTTCTGAAATTATTGATGCTCTCATGTTTCTGAGTGCTATGGGCTACAACTATAATAAAAAAATAACCACTGTTGGTCAAAACTCTGGGTTTTGCTTCAGTGTTACCCTGCTGCTCTAAAGCTGTGCCAAGAACTGGTACCAAACACCGGCAAGTTTCACATACAGACTAGCAGGCATCCAGTCACAGCACAGTTAGGCCTTCACCTTCAAAAGCAATGGGCTCTGTATGCCCTGGAAGAAAACCCCTTCTGCAACAGCAAGAGGTTTCTCCTCTGTTCTGCCAGCTGGCACTGCTCATTCGCGCACTGACAGAGCGCGGGCCACTTGCCGCGGGGCTGCTGCTGCCACCAGGTATGGGCCATCAGGGCTTTGCTGCTGAGTATCCCCAAGCCCTCCGGACCCAGCCCCAGTCAACCCACCTCCAAATCGCTCAGGCTCTGGAGGAAGCGTGAGTTAAAACACGCGAACCTGCAAGGCGCCGGAAAGCCCGCATCTGCCCCCTCCTTTCAGCAAGCCCTACCCAGCAAGCACACCTTCATTGTTTCAGAGGGGGCCGCGGCTGCTGCAGCCCCG
>NW_010305711.1:0-288 GCF_000700745.2 Antrostomus carolinensis
CTTGCACCAGTTCCCGTTGCACCGGCACGTAGGGCTGCCCTGTGTCCCATCCCTATTGCACCGGCACCCATTGCACCACCACCCAGTGCTGCCGTCCACCCTGTCCCCATTGCACCAGTTCCCATTGCACCGGCACTCATTCCTGCCCTCTACCCTGTCCCCATTGCACCAGCACCCACTGCTGCCCTGTCCCCCATCCCCATTGCACCAGCACCCACTGCACTGGCACCCACTGCTGCCCTGTGTCCCATCCCCATTGCACCAGTTCCCATTGCACCGGCACCCACT
>NW_010305711.1:351-8941 GCF_000700745.2 Antrostomus carolinensis
TGCCCCTGCCCCCATTGCACTGGCACCCACTGCTGCCCTGTGTCCCAGCCCCATTGCACCAGTTCCCATTGCACCAGCACCCACTGCTGCCCTGTGTCCCATCCCCGTTGCACCAGTTCCCACTGTACTGGCACCCACTGCTGCCCTGTGTCCCATCCCCATTGCACCGGCACCCATTGCACCGGCACCCAGTGCTCTCCTCCATTCCCATTGCACCGGCACCCACTGCTCTTCTCCCTGTCCCCTCTGTGTCAGCACCCACAGGATCCATTGTATTTCTTCCCCCAGACCATCCTCAGCTGGGTCCCCTCATGCTGATCCCATCCCACCTCCCAAATCAGCTCCCCAGCCCCGTATCCTGTCTCTCAAATCCCCATCCTTCAGTGCAACCTCCTTCTCCCCCTGACCTGCTCACCCTCAAACCCCAGGACCACCACTCTGCCACCCAGGTTGTCCTCAGCCCACCCCAAGCCAGATTGTCTCCCCCCTTTCCCATGTCAGCAGCTCCCTGGTACCTGCCAGGTCCAGACCCTCCTCTGGGTTTCTCTTTGCCTTTTCCCTTCCTATGGCCAGGGAAGGGGGGCTCCTGTCCCACCCTCACCCCATAGGTCCCCCATCCCATAGAAGCAGTCTCCAAGCACCTCAACCTCACATGGCCCCAAAGCCCTCCTTGAATTCCCCACCACAGTGTCCTCCTGTCCCTCTCCTAAACAGGAGGATCCCACATCCTCTGTGCTTGTACCTTCCTCCCCCTCTTTGGGGGACCCTGCTTCACCCACCCTCTTCTTACAAGGTCAGTCAAACCCACCAGCTCCTCTCCATGGGCCCAGCTCTTTTTTGGAGGAGACAAACCTCTGCCAAGCTGAGGAAGCAGCTCCCAGCTCCAAGTTTGGGATCTGCCTGGGGTTGAGCTGCACCCCAGGCACATGTTTCACCAAAGGACCCGCTGTCAGGCTGGAGAAACCAAATTCAACGTCCTTCTCCCTCCTTTTCCCCTCTCTACCTGCTCACATTTGTTCATTCATCGTATCCATCTTTTCTCTGCTGTCTTCTGCTGTCCTCTGTAGGCTACAACAATCTCCCTTCTTTTCTGTTATGGGTTTGGGTTTTTTTTCCCCATTTGATAAACGTGCTCCTTCCAGATGTTCCTTCTCCATCTCTTTTACTCTCCCATGGGCTCTTGCTTCTGCCTCTTTCTGTGGGAGTCTGAATTCTCCCCTTTTCCCTTTTTTTTTTCTTTTATTTATCTTTTTAAAAAAAAAAAAATCGTGGCAAAATATCAGATCTGATCAATTCAGGACTCCAGAATTAGCTGCCAAAGTGGCTGTTTTGCAGAGTCTCAATTTCAACTCTTTCAATTTTTCAAATTTAAAATATTTCAATTTTTTTAGGAAAAAAAAAACCAAAACCAAACCTCAAACAGGTGGAAAGCTGCATAAATACAGACAAAATGCTTTTTCCAGGGTGGAAAAATTAATTTAATCTTGAGAAGAGTAGGAGGACTTGCATATATTAAATAAGCTGTCTAAGAAGGGTGAATTTGACCTTTCCAAGTCATGTCAGAGGAGTTCAAAAGTTTTGCCAAGTTTGAAAGACGCCGCTGGTTTTGAACCGGTTGATCCTCTTGTAGCAGAGAAACAGAAGGAAACAGAAAGCAAAAGCTTTGTGCATTGTCCAGATGAATGTCCTCTGATGCACACCTGTATGTGACCATATCAAAGTCATTTCTAATGCCTGAAACTCCGGCACAAAGTTCTTCAAAAGGAGAAAAATGGTGTTCTAGATAAAATGGGATGGGAGAGAATGTGATCCCGCAGGTCCTCACAATGCTGAACTCAAATGTTGTGGACAGTCCCTTATTTTCTGACTTTTTTTCTGACTTCTGACTTAAACTGCAGCAAGAAATGTAAATATGGAAAGAAATAAAACAAACACCAGCCTTCAACTTGACCCAAATGAATGCATGTGCATAAGGAAAGTATAGACATACATATATTATGCTTTGAGCAACCTGGTCTAGTGGAAGGTGTCCCTGCTGCTGGCAGGGGGGTTGGAACTAGATGATCTTTAAGGTCCCTTCCAATCCAAACCATTCTATGATTCTATGATATTATATAAAATATAAGATCTCTCTGCTCTTTGACACTTCCAAACTGAAGCAGTAAATATATATGTTAATTCTCAGGTTGCTCAAGGAAGTTGTGGTTGCTCCTCCCTGGAATTGTTGAAGGCCAGGTTGGATGAGGCTTTGAGCAACGTGGTCTAGTGGAAGGTGTCCCTGCTGATGGCAGGGGGGTTGGAACTGGATGAGCTTTAAGGTCCCAACCAACCCAAATCATTCTATGATGATTGATTCTCACAGCACTAAGAAATAAGGACAAATTGAGTCTCTATCTCTGGAGATGTTCCAAACCCACCTGGACACTTTCCTGTGCAACCTGGTGTAAGAAACCTGCTTTGTCAGGGGGGTTGGACTGGATGATCTCCTGAGGTCCCTTCCAACCCCCACCATTCTGTGAGTCTGTGACTCTGGGACCCATATACTTGGGTGAGAGGCACCCATAAAAAAAACCCCAAAACTTTTGTTTTGCAGTAAGATGAGATATAAATAGAAACATTCCTCATTTCTTCAAACTTTTCTCAGTAACAAACTTGCTACATATCATATGAAAGGAAAAAATAAAACCAAGAAAACAACACAGAAGTAATAAAACTATTTGCTCTTATTACTTAAATAGAAGTGTAGGTGCACATTACATTTCAGGAACCAATAAGAGGGCAGAAGAGTCATCTGTTTTGATACCAAAACAACCCAAACTTGTGCGATGAGACATACGGGTGGGAGAAAACAGCAGTTCAGGATTTTAACGTTGGCACGCTAAATGAGAAAAGCAGTTGCTTGGGCAATATATGACATGATACAATACACTGTAGAGACTGCCTCTGAATTTCTCATTGCAGTTGTGGCCACTTGTATCCAAAAAGGATGAATTCAAGCTGGAATATGTACAGGGAAGAGCAAGACATTGACCAGAGGTCAGGACAGTCTGTCTTTCTACTCTAGACTGAAAGAATTTGGCATGTTTAGTTTAGCAAAATGAGACTGGAGAGGGAATAGGTTTTCTGCCTATAAATATGTCTTGGAAAGTAAATGTAAGTGAAGGGAAAGATGTTGTGGCACTGAAGGGCAGCAGCAGCAGAAGAGAAAATGAGTAGGAACCAACTATGAATATATTTAGACTAGGAATCGGAAGATCCTTCCAGTAGGAGTAACAGACACTTTAAAAAAAGGGGGGGGGGGGGGGGGGGGTTTTAACACATAGCTTCATAATTTTATAAAGGAAATTGCATATCAATGTGGAACAATAAACAGTTGGGATGAAAGACCTTGAAAGGTTTTCTAACCCAGACCATCTCTCCTTGGAAAGATCTTGTCCATTTTGATGCGTGGTAAGCTACGTTCCTTCCTGCATCAGTCGATGAGTCACGGATACATGACTCCGTGGGTGGCCAGAAGTGATATCTCCACTGCTTACATCTTAATTCCCTGATTATCCCATGATGTTCTCCAGCTCCTGCTCACTCACTTTTTGCACAGCAGAGATGTGGCTGTCTTCAAAGGACCCTACAAACCCCTCATTTCCCAGGTACCCACAGCCACTGCTGTGTGGTTGCTTCAACCAAAGACATGGGAAAGATCCTTCAACCAAGAAAAGCTGCAGTCATGCCTTGTTGTAGCTCTGACCCTTACAGAGAGCTGGAATAGTCATTAGTCAGAGCCTGTTTCTTTTATTAGCCAACACTATGTATTTTTAGAAGTTTTTTTGGAAGTTGTCTCAATCACAGCCATGTTGAGATCTCTCTTAACACATATGTTTGAGAGGAGAAAGCTTTTCCCTGTGCTAAGCGACGACCCACGCTCCCATCACGCTGGAGGCACTTGTGTCTGGAGGTCCAGGTAAACTCTGGGTGACCCAGAGATCTTCAAGTATTTATACAATATATTTAGCAAGAAATTTTCCCTTGCAGCACTCGGATCTGATCTGTCTGTACCTTGCATTTCATGTTTTTTTCTGTTCTTCACAAGCACCATCAAGACACCAGGAAGGGAAGGCATGTTTGCTACTCCAGCAGGACCCAGCAGACCAAAGTGTGGGATCATAACCTTCTTGTGCTGGTTGGTTAAAGGCTTTTTTTGTCCTGATCAATACACTAATTGAGCTGTGTGGTCTTCCATCTTCCAGGCATTTATTCAGATCAGGGGAACAAACACTATATATAGAGAAATATGTAAGCCAGAATCAGAGTTGTATAAATCTGGAACTACCTCATTTAAATATCCAAGGGATGGATCCATCTGAAAGTTTGGTGTACATGGAATACTCTGCTACCAGCACAGCTAATTACAATTAATAGGGATTTACTTGAAGCAAAGTAGGTCAGAAAAAATGACATCTTATTGTGTCATTAGTTTCCATCAATTACTTCCATGTTGTTTGCTCAGTTCCCAAGTCAAACGAGTGTGGGCTGACAGCCTTGCAAGCTCAACTTGGTATTGTCTCTAAAAATCAAACTGCATTATTTCTGCCTCATGCATCATCACTAACAATAAAGCATCCACTGCTGGAATATAGCAGGTGGCTTTGTTATCCGTGCACGAGGCAGAAGAAACTCCTCTTTCCTTTGCCACGATGTTAAAGTCTCTGCAGTACTAAAAGTTGGGTGTGTTGGTGTATTGGGTCAGGCCGAGATGGAGTTAATTTTCCCCCCAGCAGCACTTGGAGTGCTGTGGTTTGTATTAGTAACTAGAAAGGTGTTGCTAACACACCAGTGGTTTGGTAGCTGCTGAGCAGTGCTCCACAGCATCAAGGCTGCATCTCCAACATTTCCCCTCCCAGTAGGCTGGGGATGGCGAAGGTCTTGGGAGGGAACACAACCAGGACAGCTGATCCAAACAGACCAAAGGGATATTCCATAACATATGACATCTGCTCAGAAATCAAAGAGAAGGGAAGAGAGGGAAGGGAAGAGAAGAGAAGGGAAGAGAAAGGAAGAGAAGGGAAGAGAAGAGAAGGGAAGAGAAAGAAGAGAAGAGAAGAGAAGAGAAGAGAAGAGAAGAGAAGAGAAGAGAAGAGAAGAGAAGAGAAGAGAAGAGAAGAGAAGAGAAGAGAAGAGAAGAGAAGAGAAGAGAAGAGAAGAGAAGAGAAGAGAAGAGAAGAGAAGAGAAGAGAAGAGAAGAGAAGAGAAGAGAAGAGAAGAGAAGAGAAGAGAAGAGAAGAGAAGAGAAGAGAAGAGAAGAGAAGAGAAGAGAAGAGAAGAGAAGAGAAGAGAAGAGAAGAGAAGAGAAGAGAAGAGAAGAGAAGAGAAGAGAAGAGAAGAGAAGAGAAGAGAAGAGAAGAGAAGAGAAGAGAAGAGAAGAGAAGAGAAGAGAAGAGAAGAGAAGAGAAGAGAAGAGAAGAGAAGAGAAGAGAAGAGAAGAGAAGAGAAGAGAAGAGAAGAGAAGAGAAGAGAAGAGAAGAGAAGAGAAGAGAAGGGGAAGGGGTGGCATTCATTATTTAAGTTTGTCCTCTGGGGTAACCGCTACACATCCCAAAGCCCTGCTTCCTGGGAAGTGGCCACATCACCTGCTGATGGGAAGTAGAGAATAAATATCTTTTTCTTTTGCTTCTGCACGCACAGCTTTGCATTGTTTCTGTTAAAATGCCTTTTGTCTCAACCCACGAGTTTGAGGTTTTTGTTCCATCTTATTTTCTCCCCGCCCCATCCTGCTGAGAAGGGTGTTGATAGAGGGGCTTGGTGGACACCTGGAATTCAGGCAAGGTCAACCCACCACAGCTGGCAAACTTAATAGTCGTTCTGTGAGCTTGATTTAGAAGACAGACTTGGGTCAGTCCTTCTGTCGATTAACTTCTGTGTTCTCTGTTAGACTTTTTGAATGCTACATGTGTATATTGGGGGAGAATTAACACGATGCTGCTTTTGCTGTTACTTGTCTCCCTGTGACAGCACTTTGTGACATTAGACTCTGTAGCAAATGTGCAGAAGGTGCCAAATGTTATGTATTGAAAAACCAGCTCACAGTTATCCTAAGAAATACCTCTAAGAGAGGAGTGTTTGGTGAAGCTTTCCAGTTCTAGCACTTCATTTTTTGTTTGAGGGCTTCAGTTTAGCAGTGCAATCGACTGATAAGTGTTATCAGTGACAGTCAATAATCATCTGTTAGTTAGTCCCTACTGATATCGTGAAACAACTGAACATGGGGCCATTTCCTCTTGTCATAGAATCATAGAATCATAGAATGGTTTGGGTTGGAAGGGACCTTCAAGATCATCTAGTTCCAACCCCCCTGCCAGCAGCAGGGACACCTTCCACTAGACCAGGTTGCTCAAAGCCTCATCCAACCTGGCCTTGAACACTTCCAGGGAGGGGGCATCCACAACTTCCTTGGGCAACCTGTTCCAGTGTCTGACCACCCTCACAGTGAAGAACTTCTTCCTAATATCTCATCTAAACCTCCCCTCTTTCAGCTTAAACCCATTCCCCTTAATATCCCTGCAAGCCACCCTGGTTTCATTCACTGAGGTTTTATCAGGGTGGGACTATTATAGAAGAGGACATCTTAAACAAGAAGCTATTCCTTCAAAACAAACTCTTCTCTCTGGCTACATTTTTGACAAAATAGAGTCACCAATATAACCTAGAGAGGTTGTGAAACTTGATTAACATCTCTAAAATGTGTTCAGAACCTCAGATTTTACATGATAAAAGCTGGATAACAATTCTCTGCCAGGTATGTAATTACAGGAATCCCAAACTTTTCTCTCTTGGACAGCAGTATTACATTTAAATCATTTTACACCTCCTGGCAAATTTAAGAATTAATATGGTCTTGGGAAGTGTGCATTAGCAAACTTCCTAGTTCCTATTATCTAGATCTTACCTGTGGTGAGGTGGTTTATTCAATTCTCCTCAGGCATCCTTTAATCTCCTGAGAGCTGCGATTGTTTTCGTTTATTATTGCACATCAAAAAGGAACCTGTCTCTGCTTCCAGAAACCTGCCTTTGTGGGACACTTTTTAGATGCAATCAGCTGAACCAGTGACATCAGATACGTGATTGTAGGGCCACCTGAGGACTGGCCCATGCAGAAGAGGGTGGCTGCAGGAAGCTTTCTGACCTGCTGCCTTTTCTTTACAAAGCCTGGCTGTACTTGCAGCTTTCCTGTTAAACCAAGAACAAGCTAATCCCTTCGCTCTTTGAGGTACTGATTACCCGGCAGGAAGAAACAACGTGACTTCATCAACCAAAAAAGGTGGTAAATGGTGCAGGGAACTGTGTGTTTCTCCCCTTGGAAAAGAATTAACAGCTAAGACTTTGAGTTTGATGGCTTGCTTGGTGTTTTTCCAAGCTGGGATTTAGGAAAAGCAACGACACAGCATTTCCTACTTCCCCTCATGGGGCTCCAGTGATTTAATTGGCTATGAAGGGGAGGGATGTATCTCATGGAGTAGCTGGATGCTATCATAGAATCATAGAATGGTTTGGGTTGGAAGGGACCTTAAAGATCATCTAGTTCCAATCCCCCTGCCATCAGCAGGGACACCTTCCACTAGACCAGGTTGCTCAAAGCCTCATCCAACCTGGCCTTCAACACTTCCAGGGAGGGGGCTCAGCGTGCTCTTCAGAGCTCCATGAAAAATAAAGTTATCAGGTGATAATCCTTCTGAAGTGGATGCATGTGAAGATTGGCCACCACCCCCAATAGGAACTCTACATGGCATATAGCTTTTCTGTTCTTCTAGGTCACTGGGAAACCCAAGGTATAACCATGGACCATGGGAGGAAGTGGAATGGGATTTCACTAAGATAAAATATATCCCCTGTAACGTGACCCCGCCTTCCAAACACATCTCCTCATGCTCATTTGATGCCTAATAATGCTGTAAACCTCATCCAAACCCATGCATGTAACAGAATAAAGTGTTTTCCTGTAATTAATGCTGTCACTACAAGAGTTGTTAATTAAATGCATGATCTTTTCTATCAAACCAAATAAAGACAGAATGTTACACTAATCCCAACCTGCCCAGGTTTCCCCTTGGAAAACAACAAGGAAAAGATTGCTGGTGGTAGCTGCTCTAGGGACTGTAGCTCCTTCCATCTCCCTTCAGCTGAAACATCAGCCCAAGCATTACCTGTTTCTAATGTGGGCTATTACACCTTAGTGTCTCTGCTTCCTCTCCTTGTGGTCCTTCCTCTAGTTAAAGTACTGCAGAGAAATTGTCTTCCCCTGATTCCCCAATGAGCTTGTGAGATCCTCCATGGACCGTTTTCTTAAAGCTCTGTCCACTCGTGCTCTCTGATTTTCTCTCCTTTTTCCTCCCAAAGAGAGAATTTCTGTTCCCATTTTACTCCTGTTATTGATGTTGGTTACATCTTTGTGACCTTTCTCTTCTCACCGTGAACCACATGGGATTTCTCTTTTATGTGTCCTTTTACACTCAATAGATCTTTGCCTCCTGCTTTGGCTCCACTACAGCCATAATTTCTGCAGCTTTGGTCCTGAATCATAGAATCATAGAATGGTTTG
>NW_010305712.1:0-527 GCF_000700745.2 Antrostomus carolinensis
GGCAGCGCCAGCAGCGAGCCCTGCCCGGAGGAAACGGGTCTGGAACAAAAGAACAGGAGCCTTATTTCCAGGCCAGAGCTGCTCTCCCTTGGTAGCTGGTTACCAGGAGCACAGCTTGGTTGTTCCGCCTCCTGCAAACATCAAGGTTTCTAATGGAGCCCATGACAGACCATTAACTCCGGTGTCACAAGACCATAATTAAGAGCCAAGGAGCGGCGCTGCGCTGTTTCCTGCGTCCCCTCGCTGCAGTTAAAGCATAACACGGCCTGGCAGGGTGCAGGTCCTGGGGTGATTTTCAATCTGTCATCCTTCCCCCAGCCTCTGTGCGAAATAATGTCCCCAAGGGCTTGACAGAAGCCATCCAGTTCCGACCCTGCGTCATCGCCGCAGCCAACCCCAGGGCTGGAGCAGGTGGTGCTTAGTTTCGCCTGCAAGCAGGAGTCGGAGGGAATCATGTGCTGCTCGATGCTCTCTGTTGAAGCTGCCTGAATCTAGAGTGTAAAGGAGCAGCGTGGCTCGGCTCCTGG
>NW_010305712.1:618-10530 GCF_000700745.2 Antrostomus carolinensis
ACAACCAGCTTCGCAGGAGCTGATGCAAACACGCACCTGCTCCACAGAGATTTACGGGGAGGTGGTGACTCAAGTCAGGATGCTTGTGAAATGAGAGCAGCAAATTCTGGAAGTAGAAGGTTGTGGTATCATTCATCTCCTTGGGTGTCTGGCTGAGCTGGTGCGGTTTGCCTTCGAGGAGGTGTTCAGAGCTTTTAGGCTTCCCTGAAGAGAGTTTGTGTCTCTGGAGAACCTGCCTCCCCTGGGAGCTGCAGAGCTGCTCCTTGGGGTTAGCGTTCCCTAAGCAGAAAGGGATGAAGAGTGTAACGGGGTTGTTGTTTTAAGGGAAGTGTTGAAGTTGGAATTGCCTTCTCACAGAAATGGTTTTGAGGGCTGTTTGGAAGCAGGTGATGCAGGTGTAGTAAGTACAATTGCAAAGTGAGTGTGTGGTGGGTTCTTTGATATCCACAAAACACCCCACAGAACGGTGACTTGGGCTGGCACTGCAGGAGCTTTATCTCTGTACCCACGATTTTATAACGCCAAAATACCACTATTTTATTTTCTAGGAAAAGAAATCTCAGTGAACTAATATTTTCAGAACCTTCCCTCATCTTCTGTGGGCAGTTGAGCCCATTTCTAATTAGAGAATTGGGTCACACACTGTTTTTTTCACAGTAACACATGCTCTGATGGCCTCAGCTTGTTGCTTCTGCAAAGCTGTGTGCCTTTTGGATAATCAGAGTAGCTCTGAGCTCTGAGTGAAGTTGGTGCTGCTGATGTTCCTGACAGCCTTGGCAATCGGCTCCCTCCGTCTCTGGCACCGCTGGGCTGTGCACAGTGACGGGATGTGCTTCTCCACCAGCTTTGTGCTTTCACTTTGCCCTGACAGAGCCCATCCCCTGACGTGAGGACACTTGGATTTTGCCAGCAGCTGGTGCTTTGCCTCCTTGTTGCTGATACCTAGTGCTGTCCCACAGCTGCAAAGCTGGGGCGTTATAGAGAGGCTCTTTTTGTAAATCTTTTACTTGGAAGTGCATCATCCTCCTCCTCATCCCTTCCCAAACCCCACATCCCAATTTGACAGAACTATTGTATCATCTGCTGCTTGTTTGATCTGCCCAGAAAACAGCACTTGTGATTACTGGTGTGAAATGGCTTTAGATTGATCTTGTGATCGGGACGTGTCACGTCGAGCTCAGATCCCTGACCTGTGCTGAGGAGGGATAAAGCCATTGTGCCCATGTTCTCTGTCTCACTGGGATCTGCTGGTTTTACTGTGTTGTCCATTTCCAGCTGTTTTGATGCAGGTTTTTGAGGTGCAGTGTGGGATGAATTGTCCTTTCAGCTCTGGGAGGGTGGGACTTTAGAAGTGAAGCTTTGTAAATGAAGCGCCGTGGTTCTGCTGCCGTACACCAGAGCTCTAGAGAAGGGTTTGAGGGATTCCTCTCCTCTCTGGGCTTCTGGGTGTCGGAACAGCAAGCAGCCAAGAGATGAGAAAGCCCTTTTTCTCTCAGCACCTCTTCTGTGAGCTGTAAGCAGCAGCAGCCTTTGCTTGCTTGTGTCCAGTGTCTGAAAGCCTCGGGTGCAGTGTGGGCTGTGTCTTTCTCAAAGCATCGCAGTCGCTTCTGTCTGTCCTTGTTCAGGGTCCCTGGGCCAAAGCATCACTTGTCAACACAGCCTTACAGTGTGGCACCTCGTTCTAAACCAGGAACGTCTTCAGCTCGATTTTCTATCGTGTCTAGCAAGACCTTAACAATGTCCTTTATTGAAATTGCTGCTAGAAATTAACGTGGTCGGCAGGAGCAGAGCTGGTTGTTACTCCCCAGATGCTGATGGCATTTGTGTGAGTGGTGCCCCTGACTATTCCTGCACCTGAGCTGCAAGGGAACTGGATACAGAACTTCTGGTGACTTAAAAACAGCGTTTTGAGGAGGGATGTGAGGTCTGGTTGTCTCCTGTGTGTTTCTTAGCAGGTTTATGCTGAAGTTCCCGAGGATTGGTCTCCAGGAGCATCAGGCCAAGCACTCCCTGCACTGGGCTGGATCTCTGCTCTGATAGTGTCACCTCCCATCGCCAGGAGGGTTGGTAACTGAGGTGGACTTTTACTTTTTCTTGTCCAGCCACAAAAGGCCCTGGATTAAGCTGCCTTATTAGTATTTTGGCAAAAATGTGGGCTTCTGGGATAACATTAATGTTCTTCTGGGCCTCCAGTGTCGTCCTCATTCCCAGCTTTCACCTCCTCACTCCTGAAATCTGCAGGGAGGCAAGATGCCATTCTCAGAGCCCCACCACTGCTCTAGACAGCTGGAGGACATGAGACAGGAACCAAAGATCCTGCCCTTACCCCAGTGCCCTCTCCTCTCAGCACCTGCTGAGGCACAGGCGAGGCTGCTCTGGCCCCTCCTGCTCTGGCCCTCTGTGCTGTGAGCCGCGATGTCACGGCTGACTCGGAGCAAAACTGCCTGCCTTCCTCACGGATACGAGTCAGCTGCACAGATCACTTGTCCTTTCAGTGCTTAAATTACCTGCTTGGGGCCTGTCCTCATCCTTCTCCAGGTACCGAGGCGGGACAGAATTGTCTCTGGTCAGAGGGTGGTTTTGGACAAGAAGATGTTGTGAAGCTGTGTGTGAAAGTTGGGGTGGTGCGTGTGTCCTGCAGGAGGAAAACAAGGCTGTTCCTCACCTGAAGGACCCGTGGCTTTGTCACTACTGTGTCATACATCCACTCTGGAACATCTCGTTATTCGTGTGCTGGAATGACCTTGCCTGGCTGGTTTGTTGGCTTGCGTGAGAAGCCGGCCCTGCTCCGGCTGCGTCCGCAGCGGGTGACTCAGGTGGAAGATCCCTGCACGGCACGAGTGCCATTGCTGCACCATGAGACAGTGCCCCATGTGCCCCAGAAGCGGGGTCAGGGCTGGTCTCACCACACAGACACAAACGTGATGTGCTCCATCCTGACGTGATGGAGGGCTTTTTCTGCGGCAGCCGTCCCCCTCGCCGGCTGCTGTTCCCACAGGGAAGAAGAAGCGTGTGGTAGGTAAAGAGTGCAGCGTGTTTCTAAGCAGATGGCTTTGATTGGAAGGGGGGTGGATTTTTAGTTTTATTTTTTCCCCTGTCCTCAGCTTGTATTAAGAAGGTGATGAGGAGGAAGCCTTGTGTCCGTGCTCTGATCTCCTTTCCAAGAGCAGGTGAAAGCTCAGCTGAAAGCGCTGCCCTGCCGCAGGGACGGTGCTGTGACTGGCCCTGGCGTGGTGAGCCCTGCTGCCTTGTTTCAACCCCAGCCCTCTGCTGGGGCTGAGGGTCTTTATTCAAGCACCATCCCTAGGTGCTCTCTTACCCCACTGCTATCCAAAGACCCAAGGAAGTGTTAGGAGAAAAGGCAACTGGAGTGCTCTATTTCAATAGCTTCCCACAGGTTTTGTGGTTCAGATTGAAAAACTCTTTGGATCTTTCCCAAGAGCTTTTCCCCTGTAGCAGAAGTGGAAGGAGTTCAGGTTTCGGGCAGGGGTGGTGGGCCCGCTGTGCTCTGTGTCTGTGTGAGGAGGAAGGTCTGGGGCGGTGTAGCTTCATTCCCTTTCCATGTCCTGGAGGGTGTTAATGAGGTGGCGTTAATGAGGAGCGGCTGAAGACTCTGCTCAACCCTGGGAGATGGTCAGGACCCTCCCAACCAGTGCTGTTTGCCTGGGGACCTCCCTGCTGCTGTTTAATTACCAGCTGGTTTATTTAGTGACCCACACCTGTGGATGTCTCTTCCCTCTGGTTGTTTTTGTGCAGCTCTCTACATTCGAAGGTCCCTACGTGGCCCTTTCAAGTCTTTCTCTACAGCGATTACTTTTTTTTGCATGTCTTATTGCACCTCCTTCTCAAAAGCACACTGTGACCCCTCAGTCACCAGCCAGCATCTAGAAATGTCACCAGTAAAACTGCTCTGCTTTGCTTCCCAGCAATCTCCAAGTTACTTGCCCACCAGGAGATTTTCTGCGCCACAAGCAGCCTACGCAGGGGTGGAGGGAAAGGGACGCCTTGTCTCGTCTTCTTCGCTGACACAGGGGGCAAGGCCATGCCAGGGGACACTTCTCAATGCTTCTGCTCCTCACCTGCTGAGTTTCCAAGACTGATCAGGGAGGTTGTCTCTTGCTTCTCTTCCCAGCCTCTGCCGTGTTTGGCTGGAGGTCCTGCCGCCCTGCCACGGAGTTTGCTGTCACCGGTTTGCTTTTCCCAAGCCTTAACAAAGCATGTCACCAAGCAGTTCAGCTCCTGCAGCTTCTGTAAGGACAAGACCTCTGTAAATACCTGACAGTCTAACCTTCCCTCCTTGAGCACACAAGAAACAGTTGCTGGGTGTACCTGTGTGCGGTGAAACCTCAGGTGGGGACAGCACTGCCGTGGTGGCACCTTCTGGGCTTAGACATGAGAGCTTTGGCTGTTGAGCCTGGTCTTGAGATTGCAGCTGAGATCTTGGTGCTGTGCAGTGTGTCAGGGCTCCCTGACATCAGCAGGGAGGGAAGCATTGGTTCTGGTGCTGCTTCTCTGCTGCTGCCTCCTCCTTCCTCCTCGCCTGGCCACGCGCCGCCCGGTGCGTTCCTCTGTCACCAGAGCAGCGTTGTCCCTGCCAGTGATGGACACGAGCCGTCTGGCTGGGCTGCCTTCCTGTTTCAAATGCTGCACACCAGTGGAAACTGCTGTTTATTTTCTGGCATGACTGTATGAATTGGAATAATGTTTTATTTTGAGGTGTTAGTGCTCTGATGCAAGGGGGATTGAGGCAAAAATGTTCCAAGTGCAGCGTTGCCATCAGGTCCCTGTAGTGGCTGCAGAATTGATCCGCGGGGAATGCTTCAGCTGGACCGTGCTGGTTGTGCTGCTAAAAATCTCTCAGTGGCTTGCAGAGTGGAGAGTGGTTGTTGCAGCAATTCCCCGTGTCTGCCAGCACTTGCATCAGTGTCCTTCAGGGATGTTCGCTCCCCTGTTATCGGGGACGCAGGACTGATCTCATCAGAGCAGGCTTTGGCTGAGAAACAACTCCAGCATCTCTTATTTCTCTATCCATCATTTGCTACTTATCCTTTGTGTGAAAAATAGTTCCAAACGTACAGTGTCGAATCTCCATCTCTGCTTGATGTGGGACTAACTAAGTGTGGCTTAAACTTAAAATAAAACAAACTCCAAAACAAACAAGAAGAAAAAAAAAACAAAACCAAAAAACTCATCAAAACAAAAGCCAAAGCCCAGACTGAGTGCCTGGCAGGTTTCGATATCTTCAGCTCTCTCTCAGGTCAGGATTAAGGCTGCCCAGCACCATGGGAGGGCTGGTTCAGGAGGGGTTTGGGGTTTGTTGTGCTTTTTCTATAGCTGGGGATTTATTCTGCCAAGTTCCCGATTGCACTGGGCAGTTCTTGCCCCCGTGATCTCCTATAGGAAGCTTTGCTTTTCCGTGGCTCTTCATGTTTCTGAGCCTTCAGTGCACAAAGGTGATGTGAACCGAGCAGTGTAAATCTGAAAGGGGGGGAACTTTCTTCGAATAACTGGGAGGAAAAGTTTCTCTGTATTTTTTATTTTTGAGAGGCAGGTAGGTTTTGCTCTGTCTGGATCCCATGATGGCATTGTCCACTTTTATTGGTGTGGGGTTTTTCTGTTCAGTTGTTTCCATATATAAGCCACATAGGAAAGCCCGTGGAAAATGTCTCCTCCTCCTCCGCCCCATCTCCTTCAGCTTTTGTTTCCAGCTGTTCCCGGGCGTGTTTTCCTCCATGGCTTCCCTCTCCTGGAAGAGCAGAGCATCTTTCCCTTGCATGTGAAAATAGCTACACTATGAGCTGAGGTTTTGGGGCTGAGGTTTTATAACCTGGCTTTTTAAAAATCTCATTGTTGTTCCTTTTACCTCTCACCCTCCTCAGGCAGCCCAGGCTCAGCGCGGAACGAGCAGTGATGCAGACGCGTCGTGTCATAGCGGTTTCTGTTTGATTACAGGCACAGGAGGAGGAAGGAAGCTCCAGTGTGAAAATCTTCAGCTCCCTTTTGCTAAACGCTTTGCTGTGAGTTGGGACTCACCTGAAAGGGAAATTTCCTTGGGGTGTAGATGATTGTGGCTCAGAGCTGGGCCCCCCCATCAAAGAGCTCTGTTTGTTTCTGTAAAAGTCGTGATCAGGGTAAGATTGCATCATCAGCTCAGAGATTGTTTGTTCCTACACGGCTCCTATTTGCTGAGAGCATTTTTACGTAGCCATAGCTTTTGAGATTTTCTTCCTCTTTTCTACCTCCTCTTTGCCTCATTTCCATCACCCCGTTGGGAAACCAGATAATGTTATAGCACTTTAAAAACTTTGACACCTGTTCTCCTATAAATATAACCCCTGGAGTGATTCATGTCCTGTATCTGCTCTGCAGTGCTGCAGCCATCTCAATGTCAGGTATTGAATTTGGGGAAAAATCCTCCTGTGATTCATACAAAATATTTGCTGTTTGAACCCTTGATGGTTGAGAAGTGGACGCTGAAAGGCTTGTACTTAACTGGCAGTTTAATAGCAGGCACTGTGCATCTCTGGAATAATCTCCTTTTAAAGGAAAAGTAGATTTTTAAATTTATATATTTTTTAAAATTTCCTTTTAGAGGTGCCATTTTAACTTATTTTCCAGCCCAGCTTCTGAGTTCCCTGACCCACTGGGGTGGAACCACGTTCCTGTCCTTGCAAACCATTGCTCTCTGCACACGCCCCCGGTCACGTACACAGAACTCACCCCTTCCTCCCTTTCCCTCTGTACCAGTTTTCACAGCAGCAGGCTCTGGTCTCCTTTGCCCATGGTTCTGGAGTGGACAGGAGGAGTAACTAGATGGAGAAAAACCCAACCAAGCAAACAAAAAACTCACAAAAAAGCTGCACTATTTTGCCTGCCCTGCTTACTACATCTTAAATCATCTCTTGTCCCAAGAGCTCTTATTTTTCTTACGTTGCCAAACTACTTAAGTTACTTGATGGTAAAATCTGTACAGGAGGCAGCGTGCAGGTCTGTGCTGCAGCACGAGGAGATGAAGCTCTGTGGGGTTGATTTGTACCCGAGTGTTTTACCTGCACTACTCACCGAGCCAGCAAACGTGTTTGCTGTGAAATGCCTCTTAGGTTGAGACACGCTTGTGTCCTGGGAGGTGGCATCTGTATCACAAGACTAAAATACTAATTTTTTAATTTAAAAAATGCAAAATGGTGTTTTTCTCGTGGTAGCACCAAAAGTTGTGCTTCAGAGCTGCTGCTGGGGTAGCTGGTGTGAGATCTTTGTCCTGCAACAGCCGTAGATCAGGAGGAGGACAGAGCCCTGGGACAGGCTGCCCAGAGAGGGTGTGGAGTCTCCATCTCTGGAGATGTTCAAACCCACCTGGATGCAGTCCTGTGTAACCTGGTGTACCTGCTCTGGGTGGACCTGCTTTGGCAGGGGGGGTGGACTGGATGATCTCCTGAGGTCCCTTCCAACCCCACCAGTCTGGGATTCTGTGAGGAGAGGACCAGGGAGGCTCCAGTTGGGCTGAGTGGAGGGTTTGAAAATGTGATTTTGGGATGCTGAGAGCTGCTGTGGAGCTGCTGCGACATGGCGTGCAGTGTACCGGGGTGTAGAGGGGTGTCTGCTCCGCTAGCAGAGCCTGCCGATCCTTTAAGGGCAAGAGGGACTGTTGGGTGCTCACAGTGATGTGTTGTAGGTCCAGTCCCTGGAGATTTGTTGGGAAAATATGAAACCAGAGTTCGCAGCCATCCTGATGCTTCCTGCATGGAGTGGTGCCTTTCTGGTGTGGGGCTCATGGTTGGTGCAGCAAGACCAAACTCAAGAGCCAGTATCCCCTTGTCCTGGGCACTGGTGAGGCTGCACCTCAAGTCCTGGGTTCAGTGTTGGGCCCCTGACTCCAGGAAGGACATGGAGGTGCTGGAGCGTGTCCAGAGAAGGTAACGGAGCCGGGGAAGTGTCTGGAGCACAAGTGTGCTGAGTTCCCTTGTGGCTGAGGGAACTGGGGGTGTTGAGCCTGGAGAAAAGGAGGCTGAGGGGAGACCTTGTGGCTCTGTGCAAGTCCCTTGGAGGAGGGTGGAGAGAGGTGGGGGTGGGTCTGTTCAACCAAGGAGCAAGGGACAGGACAAGAGGAAATGGGCTCCAGTTGTGGCCAGGGCAGTTGAGATGGGATGTGAGGAAGAATTTCTTTGCTGAAAGGGTTCTGAGGCATTGGAAGGGGTTGCCCAGGGCAGTGGTGGAGTCCCCATCCCTGGAGGGATTGAAGAGTCGTGTAGACACAGTGCTGAGGGACATGGGTTAGTCATAGGGGACTGGTCAGTGTTGGGTTCATGGTTGGACTCGATGATCTTGAAGAGCTTTTCCAATCCAGGCAGTTCTGGGATTCTGTGTTCAGAAGTGTAAATGTGGAGGGTGAACCTCTGCAAGGTCAGGATATTAAAGGTATTTTGGACAAATACTTTAATTATTTTTTTTCAGTCTTTTTTTTTTAATCTCCATGTGTCTCTTGGTGTTTGTATGGTAATCCAGCAACAATGAAGATTGTCATGGTGCCCTCTGGTTTTCCTCATAGGCTGTCTTTGTTTCTGTGTGCAGCTGCATAGTTTTTATGGAGATCTGAACTGCGAAACATGAAGAAACTCTTTTGTTTGTTGTCACTTCTATGCATAAAATCATTCTTGATTTTCTTCTAAAGCACAAATCCACTTAACATCCCCAGCTCTGGACTGACTTTTGACTGTATCTATGGCTTCCTGGGTGTCTGCTGAAATTGTTCAAGCTTTAGGAACAGATTTGTTTCTGGCTTTAGATGCCGTTTTCAGATGCAGTTGTCATCCTTAAATGAGCCCGGAACAGAGTTCCTCTGTGCGAGGACCACGTAGCTGCCGAAACGCTGCTGGGTTTGGAGCAGGCACTGGAGAAGTGAAGTCTTCTGCAAATCTGGGCTTCCTAGAGGTCTCCCAAGAAGTGTTTTGCTTTTGGCTGCTTACAAAACCAAACCAGCAATTATTTATCCAAGATCCCCACCTACGAGCCCTCAGCTGTAGATGAAGATGCCTGGGAACAAATGCATGTGAGCAGCTTTTGTGAAAGGCTTCCAACCTAAAATGGAAGCGCTCTCAGTTGAAAGGAGGCAGTTGAAAGGGGGATAGGTTTAGATGAGATATTAGGAAGAAGTTCTTCACTGTGAGGGTGGTGAGACAGTGTCCCAGGTTGGCCAGAGAAGCTGTGGCTGCTCCTCCCTGGAAGTGTTGAAGGCCAGGCTGGATGAGGCTTTGAGCAACCTGGTCTAGTGGAAGGTGTCCCTGCTGCTGGCAGGGGGGGTTGGGACTGGATGAGCTTTAAGGTCCCTTCCAACCCAAACCATTCTATGATTCTAAGTATGAGTGGAAGATGGAGTATGTTTTTTAGGGAGAAAATCCACAAATTTGGTTAACTTCAAATAATGGAGAGCCGTTTGCTCGCTGTGTCTCAGCCTGTCTCTGTACGAGGTGCTCGGCAGCTTGTTGGATGCCACAGCAGCTCCCTGGAGTTGGCAGGAGCTCGCGTGACGTGCCGAGCTCTGTGGGGGACGTGGGCTCCTGGCCGTGCGCGTGGGGCTCAGCTCCTCGGCTCAGAACAGCTCAGACTCCTCTGCTGCACAGTCAGTTAGTGGGCAGCTCCTCGTTACCTCCCAGTGAGGTGTGCAGCGAGAGTGGATTTTGCCTTTGCCATGTGAGCAGGAGATGACGGAGGTTGAGCAGATGGCTGTATCTCCCCCTGTCCCCCAGCCAGCACCGCGCGGGAGCAGCGCTGGTTTCCTGTGTGCCCAGTAAGAACCGAGACCTCTTGATCCTGTTCCCAGGGCGGCTGCTCAGCTCCAGGGCAGGATGGGAGCTCAGGGGGAGACGCAGGCGCTTTCTGACCCTCGGCTCCAGCTCTGCGGCAGGAGCTGGGGCT
>NW_010305712.1:10540-12187 GCF_000700745.2 Antrostomus carolinensis
GGCTGTTTTGCAGTGATGCTGTTGGGGAACATTTATTACCCTGCTTAAAACAAAGAAGTGATGCTGCCGAGGTAAATGCCAACAGCAGAACATACAGACCTGGGGTGAATCCACCTTTGTTTGAAACCCTGTGTTTCGTTCAGCCCTGTTGTTGGAGGTAATTTGGTGTTTGTCTGTCTAAAGAGTAGGTAATTGAACGCGTGACTCAGACTGGTGAGCTCATGTGTTGTTTGGAAGGGATTTTTTTTCTGTGGCTTACAGCTCCGAGCTGACGAGCTCAATTGCTGCTGGTAATATGCTGTTGTGCACACTTTTTAAGGTCGGATGACTTCATCAGTTGTTATTTGAATAGCTTGAATTCACTTTTTTCATCAGCTGGTGTTTATGTGCTCATACTGTGGCTTTTTTCTAAACGACTGCGTATCACTTACAGATGATGGAGAAAGAAAATAACTCCTCTAAGTTAATCACAGGAGCTGCAGTGGAAGGTAACGCACTGGTAGGGTCTCCTATGTAGATTCCACTGCCTGGTTTTTTAAATTACTTGAATGAGAAGATCAATACCTGTGTCTCTGGTACTTGGGTGCTGGCCCCAGCAGCTGCTTTGTGCCAAGGAGCAGATTTGGGTGTTCATAGAATCACAGACTGGTTTGGGTTGAAAGGGACCTTAAAGCTCATCCAGTCCCACCCCCCCTGCCAGCAGCAGGGACACCTTCCACTAGACCAGGTTGCTCAAAGCCTCATCCAGCCTGGCCGAGAACACTTCCAGGGAGGAGCAGCCACAGCTTCTCTGGGCAGTCTAGGACTGATAGGTTTGGTTGTTGCACACTGCGGTGCCAAACCTGTTTGCTTTGAACATTCAGCAGCTGGTGACTCCAGGCTGGCTGTCATTTCTGTCCCCATCTGCCTCGTTTGACTAGAAATGAAACAACAAGTCTTTCTGTATCAACTTTTGCCCACAAGTGAACAATTCTGATATGAGTCTTCAACCCTGGTGCCCTTTTCCTCATAGGCTAGTGAAGGCATGAAAAAAACCCCATAAACCCCTCCAAAAACCCCAAAATAACCCATTTTGAACTACATTCATGATGCACCTGAACTTTATATTCTGCTTCTCGGAGCAGCCTGGCTGCTGGGCTCAGTAGCTGTAGGTTGACAGTTGGTGGAACATCTCACTATAAACCCTGAAACGAAAAGGTGTGGGATGCAACAAGAGGGGACGTGTGAACATGGTGATGGGGGCTCTGTGTGTGTATTGGGGGGGGGGGCGGACTAATAACTGCTGTTTTCCTGTGGGATACAGTTGTTCTGCAGGAAAATGCATCCCAGGAGGCCAGTGCCCACTCTGGTTTGAGCAAAGAGATTGTGGAGAAGCCACTGAGTTGGTACAGCACTGGCTGTGTGGCAGGAACGTGCTGTGAAGCTGTTCTGGAGTAACTCTGACCCTCTTGGCCACACCTTGTGTGTGGCTCCCAGTACACCCCCAGACCTGGGCACTGGAGAGGGCTGGTGCTGGGAGTGCTGCTTGTGGGTCACCCTGGATGGACGGGGGGTTGTTTCACTCTGAAATAACCTAATGGGGAGGGTCTCGGTTCCAGCAGCGTTGTGAGCTGCTGTGCCAGTGGCCCAGCATCCTTGCTGTCCAAA
>NW_010305712.1:12252-13724 GCF_000700745.2 Antrostomus carolinensis
ATGAGCATCGGGGTTGGTTATGGGGCTGGGGCTGGTCTGTGGGGTTGTGCCTTGGTTTTTGGGGTGGGTTTTTTGCATGTTGAAGCCTGGAAGTGGGAATGATGCTCTTACTCTGGAGCTGGTCTGCTGTCATGTCCCAACACAGACCCGGAGCTACTGCACCCAACTTTTGACATCAATTTTGTGACCTCTCAGCACTTCTCTTCCCTCGTTTGTTCTCTTTGGCTTGTTGGTGAGGATGAGACTTGGCTGGTTGTTGCTGGTTCTGCCTTTTCTCCGCACTCAGCAGGGATATGGGCGTCCCCACTCGTTTGGTTTTGGGGAAGCTGTGGCACACCAGTCCCTGGGGCTCTCAGCTCTCAGGTTTGGGGCAGTGCTGCTGCCCCGTAGGAAACAATTATTGCTTCTCATCATTAACTTGCCCCTGTGAAATGGTTGGCTGGGGTCAGTTCACCAGCACCGCTCTCCCCGTGCGTGGCACACTGTGGTCGCTCCAGCTTTCCAGAGGAGCCGTGTCTGCACACGCAGGGCCAAGGCTTTCCATTTTAAAACTCAGTCATGACAGTTGTGGCTTAGAAAAGTCACATCTGTGACACCCAGGGACTTGGGGGAATAAACAGTCGTCTTTGGACACTGCTGGGTTGTTACTGGCATTTGGGATAAATTAAATTCTGCACTAATGGCTTTAGGCTGAGCTTACTGGAGCACAGGAAGGCTCCAGTTACCCAGTCTGTTGTACAGACAAAGGCACAGTCCCTGTACTGGTTTTTGCACAGATTAATTTGTTGTTTTTTCCCTCTTTTAATCCAGCTGGAAGATTTGCACAAGCACTTTGGAGGGAGAGGGAGGGACCTTTCAGCAGCTGGTGTCTTGCACACACAAGTGAGACGACTGGTAGCTTGTGTGATTAAAAAACCTGCCTGTGTCTCCCCAGAGGTGCATGGAAGGACCGTGGCAGGTTGGGGAGCCCAAGCAGTGCCCAGCCAGGCTCTGCCAGTGCTGCAAGAGGGTCTTGGAGGAGGGGACACCCTGCCCGGACCCCTCCCAGGGAGCCTGGCCCAGCTGCCTGTGAGCGGTTCTCTGGCCAGTAAGGGACTGCCAGGGAGGGGACAGGGCTCTCGTGTGTAAACGTCTTCCCCAAAATTCAGAGTTGGTGCTGGTGTTGCTGGCATCCACAGCATTGTCTGAACTGGTGATAAAGGGTTTAAACTAAACTCACCTGTCCCTGCTTAGCTGCAGCTCTTGGAGTCCTTGCTGTTCAGGAGCTTTGGAGACTCATTCTTCACTTTCTCCTTTTGCAAAAGGGAAGGAAAAAATTATTTACATCCCGTTGATCCACTCTAAAGTATTTCTTGGTGTTTATCTACTGTTAAATGAATGTTTTCACTGCTGCGAGACCAACTGCCTGCTGGGCAGTTCCAGCTTCTGATCCTTCCTTGTGTATTCACAGAATCCCAGACTGGTGGGGTTGG
>NW_010305713.1:0-18808 GCF_000700745.2 Antrostomus carolinensis
ATGGATCCCTGCAGGACCCCACTAGTGACCAATCACCAGCCTGATGTAACCCACTTACTATAAACTATAAAGACATGTTGGGCTCAACCCCTCAATAGTTTTCTTTCTCATAAATTTTAAAATAAGAATAAATCAGAGTGATAATCTAAAAATACCTCCAGAATGTGTCACCGAATTATATGACATATATTTTGTAGAAAATATCTTAGATTAAATTTAAACATTTCAGATGTTGAAGAAGTGGCAGGAGTAGTGGCAATGACTTAAGAAAAAATATGAATTTTAAAATAAAAATGTTCACGAAGTTGACAGGTACAAGCTGAATCCTGTAAAAAAGAATCTTGATAACTACTATGTTGTGAAAGTTGAAGGATATCTCATTTCTTTGAGCAGGCTCAAATATAGGTAGCCGAAGGCAAAGCACAGCAGTTGGAATAGAAAGCAGGCTTAGCGCAAAGTTCTCTTGCAACAGAAGGAACCTGGAGAAGGTTGCTTCTTTCAAAACATTGTATAGGTACAGGTATTCAGGTACTCTGATGAAAGGGAAGGACACAATTTGCAGTCAAGACACAAAGGTAACTACTACAGTGAAACTGGGGATTCACCCCAAGCAGAGGGCATTTTTACTGACTGCGTTTATCTTTTGCTTGGTGGGCAGCTTCTGAGTCCAACCCTGGAGTAAACTAAGTCTTATCTTTAGATTTTCCTTATCTGTAAATCTGACATGAAGATGCCATTCGGTGGTTGCAGATACAGTGCGGGTGTCACAGTTCGTGCTTTGCCTGCCACATCTACATATCCCATTTTCCTCCTCAGTGCCCTCATGTATCAAGTGTCCGTTCTCAAACAGTGGAGACAGATGGAAGTCCTTTCTTAGTGGCCTGAAACATGATATGTGCTGTCTGCAAGCAGCTTGAATTCAGATTAAAATCATGTGCCTAGAAAAGTACTGTGGATGAGTAGAGTCAGATCTGAGAAATACTTCACACTTCAGTATAGCACTTAGGGACTTTCATATTGGAGAGCCCATATGTTTCAGTTTGGGCTTTTTAAATCAATTAAATAACTTAAGCCCACTAGGCACTTGTTAGCCCTGATGACTTCAGTAAGGTATAAATTATGTAAGTCTGGACTCATCTACATCTTTATTCAACTCCAGCTACTTACCACTTCAATTATCTTTTGGTATCTGTTTAATAGCTGCCAATTGTTTTGAAATTTATATGATAAACTTTATGTTTAGTCCACAGCAATCGAGCAAGACATTTAAAAACTCTTTCTTAGGAGCTCTTCTGCATTCTGATGGAAGCCTGTTGTGTTTTATCTATTTTACAAGGTTTTTTTGGTGTCTCAGGGACTTCCTGGGGCATGCTTGTCTAACGGGCTGGGGAGACAGACTCATAACTATCACCCAAATGGAGAAAAGTGTAACAAATTAAATTGTCATCTAATTGTTCTCAATTTATCTGTCAGAAATAAATAATTTTAATTTTATGATCATGCTAAATAGACATGCAGTTTTTCAAATAGTAAGAGTACCAGACTTAACCTATTGAGTCTGAATTTCTGAAGTACTAAACTGTTATACTACACTGTATGTTACTTTTCCAGGGATGCTGTATCCAGCTAACTATTGCTTTCACTTTGTTTTGTCAAAAAAACTCCCAGATCCTCCACCAAACAAAATAACGTGTCACAGAGGTGCTAACATACATGATGCAAATCTTTACATAGTGCCTTTTACGTTGAAAAAGTGCTTCTAAGAACAGGAAAGAATGTGGAGACATGTACATACATGTGAATTAGGTCTGATGCAGCTTCCATTGAAATCAGTGATTAAAATATAGATAAAAATTAGGCTTCTGTAGGTAGAGGGCAGAGAGAGGGAGGAAGAGAGGGAGAAAGGAACATCTCTCCACAACTAATGCACAACTCTGGGCCTATCCATCCAAAATATCCATTTATTCACTCTGCTGGAGCTGATTCTCTCTTTCTACTGTCTATAGAGGAAGTCTAGACAACAAACTTGTCCTGGTTTTGCTAAGATAGAGTTAATTTTCTTTTTAGTAATTAGAAGAGCTGTGTTTTTGATTTCAGCAGAACTTTTTATGAGAAGAACATTGATAAAAGTACTAATGTTATTAGTTGCTGCTGGAACCCAAGGCCACCGTGTTTGGCTGGTTCACAGCTGCTTTAGGACTGGGAGGGAGAAGCGCAGTGAATAGCAAATCCCAAAACTGGCATCTGGATGTGCCAATGAGATATTCCAAATCATGTCACGTCATGTCAGTATATTAACCAGGGTTGACCGAAAATTGGGGGTATTCTCTCGGGGGTCGCTCAGTCTTGCTCTTCTGGGGTTTCGGTTTGGGACCGTCTTGGCTCCGGGATCACTGGCTGGCACAGGCCGGGCATTGGTCAGCGGGTGGTGAGCACTGTGTATCACTCATTTGTATAGTCTGTTATCACTGTTATCATTATAATTTTATTTTAATTAGTAAATAGTTTTTATCTCAACCCGTGAGTCTCCTTGCCCTTTTCTTTCCAATTCTCTCCCCTACCCCCTGGGCAAGGGAGGGGGAGGGTGATAGAGCAGGCTGTGTTTGGCTGCAAGCTGCAAGTAAAAAGGGTGGATGCACCCAAACCACCACAAAACTTTAAGTCAAATACCTGATTTTCAAATAGGTAAACTTAGGTAAGATGAATTCCACACTTTATTTTCTTCTTCCTAAAAGCATACATGTTAGAAAATTGGAATGACCATACTGTTTTATACCAAAGATCTCCCAACAATGGCCAGTAGTGCACACTGAGAAAAGTATGTATGATCAGGGAAACAACCCTACCATTCCCTATACATTTACAGTCTTCAGTCATCTGGCACTGAGTCTGATTCCTGGTTTGAGGTCTGACTCTCCTACCATGTTCTGGTTTCAATTATGAAAGTGTTAGTGATCTAATGCAATCTTTGTCCACCTGTCCACCAGATAATGATTGAACATTCAGGGTGCCAGTTTTCTTTATGGCTATTTAGGATCCAAGGACATCTAATGTAAAAGAAAAACACTGTTTCAGATGGTGTTTACTGCAAAAATATGGGTGTTTTTAGTTCAAGGAAGCTAAATCAAGATTGTGATCTCCATGTAAAATCCAGAGTTAGTTTTAACCTCAGACCACTATCTGAGATAAAGCTCAAGAAGGACATGCAAAGCTGAGCTCCACTGGCCCCATCAATGCATACATACAGATTGCTATCTCATTGTTGGAGATATCCTCGTTTGTTTTAGTCAAAACAAAACATATCTGTCCTTGATTTACCCTAACTTCAGTGGTACAATATGGTTGCTTTTCCATTTCAGAGGTGACAGCTCTTCTGTGCAAAAAGGAATTAGGTTGTATATTTCTGCTGTGCTCTCTATAGGAAAATGTTGTCATCTTGGAAGGTCTGCTGTTACGGAGCTGATGTGATAAGTTTATATTAAAAAATAGCATACTTTTAAAGTTAGTAGCATCTCTTCCACAAGGTTCATTTCATGCTAATTTGTTCATATATAAACCAACACATTTTAAAGCTTGTTATTTCCTGATAGAAAGTGATGCTGTGGTTGCCAGGTGCAAAGGTGCTTTCAAAGTTATATTGCCTCATTTCAGTGACTGAATAACAGGGTTGGAGTTACCTGGGGGATGTTTTTTGCCTTTTTCTAGAGGTTACATTCCCCAATTATAAGAGGTCTGTCCTTCATTTAGAGAGACAACAGTGGAATGAGATACTCTGCAGGATATTTATGACTGTCTATTCTCAGCTTGCTGCATTGTGGCTAGTTAGAAGTGTAACATATGGCACTGGTGAGAAAATAATTATTAGTATTTGATAACTTACTTAGGGGCAGTTATTCTAGATGACTTGCATGACAGACTTTAAAAACTGTGTTTTGTAACGTTATTGACATAATAATGCAGTAAAGGTATATCCTTTCTCACAGTTTTCAATGCATTTAATACACTTTAATGTGTTTTTAAACTTCCAGACATTTATCTAACGGTGGTATCTGCAAAAATCTCAAAGGTAATAACTTTTCTCTACATTCAGATTAGTTGTTATTAGTGACTAATTTACTGTGGACCAAAGTTTAAGAGAAGGGTGACTGTTTCAGACTGCTTTCTACATAGGGGTGATGAATTAGGGGTTCCAATTTAGTTAGTCAAGAGAAGTGGTCATGGGAATTAAGTTAGAGAGCATTAGTGAAAATATTGCCCATTATGGCAGAGTTTTACTAGAAAAAGAAAACCAGCCTTAGCTCAAAAATAACTTTCTGGTTTTGTTTAATAAATCCTATCTAGAACATTTCAGATTATTTTTTATTGGAAGATTATCCCTACTCTTACAAGATGCTATATTTATTTAGAAAATTTGCATTTGAATACCAGTTGTAGTACATATTTTACCATGCTATTTCACAGCCAGTTGTAGGCCCATAAGGAGAAAGGGAGGAAGTTGACTGACAATTTTGTAGTTTCACAGGATGGAAAAGAAAAAGAAAAACTTCTTAAATGCCATGGAAGAGACTATAATAGCTCCTTGGGCTATAGATTTATGTTGTGATAACACAGGGGCTGTAGTGTTGCTCTGGGACTTGTTGCTGAACTGGGGGCTGAAATTCATTCTATGCTTTTTCAAGCATAATTACCTCGAATTTAAGTAACCACGGCGAATTTTGCCCCTGAGAGGATCATTTTCCTGAATGACTCCATTTGACTTTTGATTCCTGCTCAAACTAAGAAACAGCAAACAAGAAAAAGAAGTTAATTTCCTTGTCATCCTAAATGATATTTCTCATATTTGTGGCTAGTTTACCAGAAATACAGCAAGATAGACCGATGTTCAACGTTTTTCTTTTCACAAACATATGAAAGACAAGAATCTATACATCACAGTTCAGGAAGAAAGAACTAGACATCTCCCAGTTAGCCGAAGGCAGAGATAATTCAGAGTTAGAAGAGCAGCTATTGGCCTCCTGAATGAGGAGAACATGACTGCTTTTCAAGTATCTATTACCATAATCAATGGGTCTTTAGTGTTGTGCTCAAAATATTTCTCACAAGCAAAGAAGTAGCACACTTCATATAAAAGCAAACCAGTAGTATAACTCTTGAGTCTGATCATTATTAGTCCAGAACTATTTGTCCAGGAAAAGAAATAAAGATAATGAAGTTAAATTTGTTATACATACATCTAAATTCTTCCCCTTTTCCTCTTGTTATGCTCACCCTACCCTTCCTCCTACAGGTCCTAAGGTAGGTCGTTTCACTCTGGTGGTGGCAGTGGGAGGTGTTACAGGAATTCATGAGCATCTGGAGTTCTTTGGTGGGAGGGATATGATCATGTTGATGGTTTCTTTGTCATCACCTTAGGTTCCATGTAGGGGTGGGTTTTTTGTTTTGGTTTGGGTTTTTTTTAACATTTTTACTAACATGCTTTTATATGTTTCTTTTTTCATTGGTTTAAAGACTTGCAATTGGAAATTATATCTGAGTTTGCTATATATGGTGCCTTTTAGGCACAACAGATCCCATTTCTTTGTTTCCTTTATTATCTCTAAAACCAGTTTCGTTCACCACCAGGTCTGCATTTCTTTAACCAATCATTGGTAAGTGGTTTGTATCTGTGAGGTTTCCCATGGCAAGCCTGTACCTTACCTTTGATGAGCCCATGCCTGTGCTCTCGTATACCACATCCTCTGTCTCTCCTTCTCAAAACTTCAGTTGTTGTGCTGGGCCTGCCTCTCTCTACATTTCATTGTGATAGATTTGTAAATACCTCACTCTACATAGAACAATTTATCAGTACTGCTACCTGTATAAAATTCTGACCTTTATACCACATAAAGTTAGAAAAAGGAAAACAATTTAGCTGTGGACACCTGGTCGATTAAGGAAATTGCTGTCACAGCTAAACCAAATCAAACAGAGCAGCAAGCAGGTCAAGAAAAGCTCAGACAGAGAATACCTGACAAGCATCAGTCCTGAGGCTTCACAAACTCAGTAGAAAGTTTACAGCCTGTTACTAGCAATGGCAGTGCCATATTATAAGGCAAACCAATTTCCCTAGTCTCAGTCACACAGCTGAAGCGCTGTATGGGTGTTTCTGCCCCTCCAAGACCTAAGAACGAACACCACCACTTCAGTGCCTTTCGTTCCCCTGCCACCTTCCTGTGGGAACCCCATTAAGCAGATGGCAAGCTGTGCTTCAGCCATTTCTGTAGTAATTCTCTGGATAACCTCGTCTGGCCTTGTTGCCTTGGGAACAGGCTATTTGAAGTGGTGGTCCCACAACTCTATTAACACCTCATTTACAATAGTGTGAAGATGGGTGGTATGCAATATGAATAAATAAAGTGTATTTCAATAAATCCAGGTCATAAGTCACTGAAGACAGTTAATAGCCCACCCAGAGACTGTGAATGCAAAAACTATGTGTGAGATAAAAATATTACAAGACCATTTTTTTTTTCCTCTAAACTATTTTACATAATTGCATGGAAGACAGTATACTTAATTACTATTAAGTTTTCATAATTAAGTATTTAAATTCCAGGAAATGTCACAGAGAAGATTGCCCCGAAACTCTGCAAATATGCAAACCAATATTTTTTATGCCTCCTCATGTTACATGCTGTGTTTAGCACAGAGAAGGAAACTTCTGTTAGATAATTTTTAGGAAGATTTTTGTAAAAATGAAATAAGGTGATCTTCTTGCCTCTACAGAGTGCATGTACTGAAACATCTCAGCAACATTTGCCCAATCTTCTGAAAAATGGGAGAACTCTCTCTTGAAATTCCCTTTCTCATAATATTGGTAATAATAATGGTAGAAATTCTGACAATAATCATGTTTTCAGCTCAAGGTTATGTTTTGGAAAAGATATATGGAATGGAATGGAAAATTGGGTTTTAAAATATAAGCCATCACTCAGTCTTAACTCTAGAAATTGCTGCATTCTCTGCCTGTATCAAGTGATGTGATATGCATTCTAACATTGAATTAAAATCTTTTCCATGTCCTTTTTAGAAGGAAAGACCACAAACATTAAAAAAAAAAAAAAAAAAGTCATACCACACATTTAAAATAAAATGTAATCTGTAATCTAGTTTTTCCAAAGAAAACTTCTTCTGCTTTAGAATATTTTAGAACTTGCTCCATTGGAACACATTATTCTTCCCCATTTAGGCTGCCTAGTTGCACTTTAGAAAACTCAGCAGTTGCTGCGATTATTTCTTTTAGACTTTAGGCTATGAAAAATAATTTCTGATTAGACAGACTTGAGAAGAGAATTGCAGTTGATTATATTATAAAGATACATCAAAGGGGACACATTCAACTCTCGCGTGTCTGTGTACTTACCATATTGTTAAGCTATCCCTATATTACTACCTCTTAAATAGTTTTACCTTTGTCCTGTTTTACTTAATCTATAAGTATTTTGAGGTATTATGTTAATTAACATTATTCTATATCTTAATTCTTTGACTTATGTCTAATTTGCATTCATAAATATAATTATTTTTAATGTGATTGGTAATACATGCTGACAAGATTTTATTTTTTAAATTAACCAAAAAGAAAATAAAGCTGTACCTGAACAATTCTCTGTTTTGTATAGCATGAAGCTGTAGGTGTTCAAGAAAATATAATTCAATCAACAAGAAGAGAGGTAGTGGAACCAAAAGGTTAATCAGTTAGTAAGGATAGATTTTCCTTGCAAAGTATTAGATATTTCTATTTTGTAAACAGCAGTCCTGAATAGCATATTATTCATATACATATTCATATACTGGTTTACTTATGTATTCATATTGCATTGCTATACTTAAATATAAGGGTCCTATTGGGCAAGGTTTTATAAAAAAGTGCAGCATCTGAAGACAGCTTTAATACAGGTACAATGTTGCTTATTTTTGTCCCAATATATAAGAAAGCTGTATACCTAAATTTTCCAGAAATTTAAAAACAAGTATATACATAACAGATGAAGTATGTAAGGAATGGGCCTGAACAGTCCTAATAATTTCTGTCATATCTTACAACAATATTGAAAGTCATATGTCTGTTCTTCCTTCATCATTACACTGTTTCATCTCATAGCAATATGTTGTACCAGGTTTGTTATAGTTTTGCAATTGCTTCATGTTGAATATCAGATTAAAAAATAACACATTTTGGATATCATTTTTTATGTTGTATTGAGTGCATTCACATATTTATTGTCATTTGTATAGGAAACTCCTGGTAATTACCAAAAGACATGAGAATCCTTGTGTACCATGAAAACTGTGACTTGCAGGTGTTACAGTCTGGTGCATCTTCTCTAACTTTTCTTTATACAATACTTCAGAGCCTTATTTTTATTTACCATTTTCTTACTTATTTCTAAGGAAATATTTGAAGTTTGCAAATCTCTAGTCTTTCCAGGAAAATCATACAAGTCAAAACACATATGAAATGTATTGGTGGATGAGAAGCTTGACATGAGCCAGCAGTGTGCAATTGTAGCCTGGAAGACCAACTGTATCCTGGGCTGCATGAAAAGAGAGTTGGCCAGCAGGGCAAGGGAGGTGACTGTTCTCCTCTACTCTGCCCTTGTGGGGCCCCATCTGGAGTATTGTGTCCAGGCCTGGAGGCCCCAACACAAGAAAGATGTAGAGCTATTGGAGTCCCAAGGAGAGTCACAGAGATTATGAGAGGGATGGAGCACCTCTCTTATGAAGAAAGATAGAGGGTGCTGGGCTTGTTTAGCTTGGAGAAAAGAAGGCTCTGGGGAGACCTCATTGTGGTCTTCCAGTACTTGAAGGGAGCTTAAAAACAGGAGGGAGAGTGACTTTTTACATGGGCGTATAGTGATAGGACAAGATAAAATGGTTTCAAACTAAGAGAAGGGAGATTTAGGTTAGATATTAGGAGGAAATTTTTTACCTAGAGGGTGGTGAGACACTGGGACAGGTTGCCTGGAGAAGTTTTGGATACCCATCCCTGGAGGCATTTAGGGCCGGGTTGGATGGGGCCCTGGGCAGCCTGATCTGGTGGTTGACAACCCTGTCCACAGCAGGCGAGTTGGAACTAGTTGATCTTTAAGGTCCCTTCTAAACCAAGCCATTCTATGATTCTATGATTCTAGGAAAATAAAAGAAGGCAGAAAACAAAGGGAGCTGTTTTTAAAAATGCATACATTTTAATTATAACTTTTGTTATTCATACACATCCTGTGTACAAGTTCTTGAAATACTGCAGTTAATCATCAGACAGAGTATTTCAAAGACATCCATAAAATCTATTAAATTCTCACAGTGAAACTCTATTTCTAATGAATACATACATACTTTTTGCCAAACTGCTTTTTGTAGTCTTGAGAGCCCTTTTCTTAGGTGAATGGTAGGTGCTCTAATAGTTCAGTTGCTATCCAAGAGTTGCCAAACACAATAATCAGTATGTGCTCCACAAATTGTATGGATAGGGAAGGGAAAATGTTACTTGGGGCAGCTCTGTAGATGTTTTGCCATAGGCTATCGTTGCTGGCACTGCATAAAATACTTTCTGTGTTTAACCTCCTGGCAGTTTCTGCTGTATGCTGTTTCTCCGTTCAGATGCCCTAGGTGTTTCTCCATTTGTATCACCACACTGTGTGGGTCTGGTTTCCTTCAGATCTACTTCTGGTTGCTTGTGTTGCTTTTTCACTACACATAGTTCATGCCAGTGGCAACATGAGCATTTCAACAGCTGTCCCCCCAGATAAGCTTGTGGCTGTGTTTATTATTATTGGTGCTGGCAGACCAAGCTCTTTCTACAGGCAAGCTTAGGCCAGCTGTAAATATGTTTTTAAAAATACAGGCATGTGTCGCGGTGGGAAGAACTTGGCACTCAATATGAACGATCATCAAGCCTCCGTTTATTATGCTTTTGACTACAACTTATATACAGTTCTTAATGAGAGCATGCATATTCTGTAATTTAACTAATTAATTGGTCACTATCCTAAACGTCAACCCCTCCCCTAGCTCCTGATTCTTGGTTACTTACTCCCTTAAGTTCTCATGCCTTAGTTGACTGTAAGCAAGCTGTTATCGTATAGCAGCTGCAGTCAAGGACAGCGTGTCCTTACCACCTTAGCACTTCAGACTAGCAGAGTCCGACGTTTCCCAAAATCCTGGTCAGCCATCTACAGTATGTCTATGTGACCCTTGTCAGCTAACCAATCCTCAACAGGCATGTGTCACAATACTGGAAGAGCAGCAGTTAAGTAGCACACTAAATACCTATCTGCTTTGTCAATATCAAAACCTATTTTTTAATTATCTGTTCATTTTTATGTTTCACAAAGATGCAGTCTTGTCTACTGCTTTGTACACATCACATTCTTGTTGTTGTTGCTTTCCTCTTAAGAAGAAAAGATGCAATAGCAGTGGTACCTCTAAGTAGAATTTTAAAAATAATAAGATTTAAGATAATCAGTCTCTCCCTGGAAGAAACGATGGCAGGTTCTTGCTACTGAAAAATAAGTCAGGTCTCTGGAAAGCTTCTTGCTATTACTGAGACAGTATGTTGCTTTAGAAGACTGTTTATCAATTAAAAAAGGAAAAAAAAAAAAAGAAAAAAAAGGTGGTCTTTCTCTCATACAAATTCAGATTTCACACATTCAGTATTCACTAAAAACTTCATCCTGTACAATCCTTTTATAAAAACTTAAATTCCAAGTGAAGAGAGTGAAACAAGTGTTTGTTTCACTGTTACACCTCCTGCTATATTGCCTGTTTGTGAGAAAGCCCAAACTAGTGACCACACCAGATCTTTCTGACATGACACTTTTAGTCCTACAAGGAGAATCTTGGCAGAGGCTCTCTTACAGCCATATTCCGTGTACCCAAAATCAGGTAATGATTTTGCACAAATTAACTGCTGTATCTGTTCTTTCCAGCAAAAGAAAAGAGAGATTTTCAGTGTCATAAATCCACTGTAAGACAAGCTTAATGTTTTATAATACTCTTTATGGAGAGAATGCAATATTTTGTAGAGACAAAAAATACTTGAGGGCAAGGGCTGATTATAGCCATACAATTAAGAGAAAGACATTCAAACTGTGCAGAGTTGCCTGCCTGTCAGTGGCACGGTGTGATGAGGATGGCTCCATGCTCAGTAGATGCTTTGCACACTGGTCAAGCTGCTGTGCTGAAATATTGATTTTCTGAAACCCCTGCTTGTCTAGCAATGGCTCCTTCAACCAGTGTAATAAGATTAACAGATCCACTTGAAGGGCAGAAAAGCTCTACCAGTCAATTGGAGATTAGCATATTTTACACTGGCAAATACTTCAAATAGACAAACCTTCTCTGAAAGATAAACAAGACATATAGGAGACTAAAACTTGGCCAAATGCTTTAAGACTGTAAGTAGCTGTGAGTTCTTGATTTTCGCTAGGGTTGTTCAGTTAGTGAGAAATGCTCTCCACAAAGACTGGTTGACCTTTAGAAACTAGTGAATAGTTAATATTTAAACTTAGTTGAACCTGAAAATTGAAATCTCAACATATCTCAGGTATCTGGCTAAGTAGGTAGAAAACTGCTCTCCTGGCCTATTTCTGCCATAAGCCTGCAAGAGAAAACTCACAAAACCACAAAGCATACTTTCCCAGTACTAGAAAATGAAATAGACCTTGAAAGACTACAGATAAAATACAGGTACAATAGGTACAATCTAGAATAAAAATAACAAAACAATCTCACTACAACACTCAGCAAGATCTGCTGCATTTGTTTTATGAATAGCAGAATACAATTTATGCCAGTATCAAAAGTAACAAAACCTAAAAAAAAAAAAGCAAAAATATGCTTCTTTTAAGAACGTCTCTTAAAGGAATTTGCTCTTACTATGTTAGCATGAGTTTACTGAAATCATCTGGAATGCCAAGAGACTTTAAAAATAGGGAAAATACAGTGAATTATAATCATTAATTTCTATGGTGAATTTGGAGGCTTCTCATTGATCACTAGGGTTTCTACCCTTAGATTCATGCTAAGTACAGGCAAACACTGTGAGCTTTCTCTATTTAAAGTCCTGCCAGTTCATGTCAGTAGTGACCTGCAATGCACTTTCCCTGTCCAGAATTTCTCCTGAGCAAGGCTTGCCAATCACACAAAATTACTTAGTGGTTTTGGGATCTGGACATATAAAGACAAGGGAATAAATGGAGACCACTACCAAACTAATTTAATGTATATCATAAATCAGAAGTGAACATTAATCTCCTGGGGGAGAAAAAAAGACCTAATATATTAAAACACTTGGATACCTTTGATCTTCACTGTTCATAACATAAAGTATTTTTGAAAAAACATTAAACTGAAACTGAAAGATACATTACTGAAATTCACCAAGTCTTTCTACCCATTCTTTTTGAGCAACCATGGGACTTCAGTTCTGTCCTAGACACAAATATGTGATCATTTGGCAATATTCAAAAGTCCTTATCTGAAATCTGTTTTTATGCCTAATGAGTGCAGAGCCATTCTTCTCTTTAAATAGTTCTATTCACAAGAAGACTGTTTTTTTTTTCTTGTTTTGTTTTGTTTTGTTTTGTTTTCTTTTTAAATAGTTTCTAGTTTTCCTCCGATTGAATTTATGGGAGATAACAAAAGACTGTATATACCTTTGTCCCTGAGCAGACAGTGCACACATGTAAGTCAAAGATCTGCTGAGGTTAATGGAATTATCAATCTAGTATTACTTTTCCAAGTTTTATGATTTCAGTTCATAATTATCTATATATGGCATTTATTATAAAAGATTTAACTTATTAATAACAATTACGCTTAATACAGCCATGCAATCACACACATATATATTTAACTTTCAAATTGTATTGATTTTTTATTTTAATAGACTCACTGCTACAGGCTTTTTTTAAATTAATGCCTGGCTATGTTTTAAACAGCTTCAATGCTTATGAACTTTGGCCAATCTAGACAGAAAGTCTTTGTTTTCATAATGATCTATTTGAATTTGGTTCTGTGGATTTTATCAGGATGCAGTTCTTGTCATATTAGAGATACCACTTGAACACAAGTAAAAATAAGTAACATACTCAGTGCACAATCTCTCTGAAGTGATAATAATAAAGAGAGTTTCACGTTCTTCAGAATGAATTACAAACACTGTAATAATCAAAAAGATTGTTTCAGATATCCCACATAAAGAAACCTCACTAATTAGGTATTTTAGATGTTTATAGCATTTTTGATTGACATTTATTCCTCCTTTGTTGCAGATATGAACATTCAAAGCTTATGAAGACAAAATGAAGCCAGCAACACTGAAAATAGGAAAAAAAAAAAAAAGCAATTATGCTAAAAAACCAGTGTAAGTGTCAGTGCTACAGGACCACACTGAGCAGTTTCAGCGAATCCATAGAGATAGTCATGCCTCTTCTGTGAATTGTTCCTTGTCACTATAACCCTGGAGTCACAGGTACCACTGTCAGGCTGAATCCTCCTCTCAGATGTCCTCTGTCTGGTAGGTGCAAATCTGTCAGCTACCTCAAATAGATGTGATGAAGCATCTAATTTCCTCTGCTCCTAGAGACATGTACTTCCTTGGTGATACCATCAAAACCTCGGCCTCTGAGGGAAAGTGACTAAACACCACCTACACGAGATTACTCAAATGTGGATATATTTACCATGACTTCAAGTATTTAAAAGCTGAACCTTTTTTTTTTTTTTTTTTTTTTCTCTGTACACTGTATATGTCCCATGTTGAAGAACAGGGTGATTCAGAGGTTGACTCAGAATGCCTAAACTGGAGCAGCTAAACATCTAATTTTAGATATAATCCATCTGGCCTCGGTCTAGGCTAGTTACAGTCCTCCTTAAGATAAATGTTTAAGACAGTTTTAGGTGCATCACTTTAGAATCTTCACCCCATCTCCTGATATAATGTCTAATTTAAATGGATAACTTTTAAATTACTGTAAATGTGGCAGATGAGTTGGCATCCTTGGACACCTAAGTTAGATGCCTAAAGTTAGAATGTATAACTTCATTTTAGCTATGTCATTTTAGATACACAAAGTCCAGTGTGAGCATCACTTAAGAAAAAGAGACTTTCTGTAGGAAAGCTCTGTAGAAGCCAAACTTCTGCCATTCTAGGCAAAACACAATAGTAATAACCAGCTAATTTTCCACTTACAATTAAGATGACAGGGATCATGAACAAGATATTCCTCCACTTAATTCTCCCAAAGTATCTAACATTTTAAAATTGCTCTGAGCTAGGATTCTGTAAGTTGCTAATTGAATCAGATAATTCTGATAACAATTTTTGTTGTAGAATTCTGGTAGCCCTTTTATTGGCTTAGACTTAAAAGGGCCAAGGGAAGTGAGGGCAGGGTTCTAAAAATAGAATTTCCTAATCAGTGTTTTTCGGTTCACATTGGAGGAAGTAATGAATAGAATTCTTCATTTCAGGCTGTGTCTTAGTAATCAATACTGACTGGTAGACCTCATGCAGTTTTGGGGGAGGAGATGAAGGGGCTGTTTGTTGTTTCCCCTGCTGATAAACTGGAGGCATTTCACTATCAATATACCCGAGAAATTTCAGGTTGAATTGTTGTGATGAATTATGAGCATATTGTCCAGAGAAATATAATTCTAGCCAATAAAACCGTCCTAAGACAAACATCATTAAATAGCCAAGATACCTGAATAACAATTCCTAAGAGGTGCTAGAGCAGTTCTGGGAGAGAAAACTTCTTGCCAAACTGGAATAAAAATATTTGAAATTTCCAAATTAAGACTTCTGGAAAATTATTTTAGCAGTGAAAAAAATTAATCACCTTTTGAGTTTTTACATCAGTTTGTGAGGAGGACAACTATTACTTCTGATAATAATTTATTGTTGTTGGTTATTGTTTCTTGACTGACTTTTAACATGTTGCTCTTAGAATGCTTTACAAGTGAAGGGAAGTTTTGTTACCGCTATTGCACTGGCAAAGAAATTGAAATCTGATTTGAAGTGCATTACCTAAAGTCAGACAAGGTTATTGTAATGACCACTGGGGAAATTACAAAACCTTGCAAAAGTTCAGAGGCATTTTTGGTAGGGCATCTGTGTCTTGAAACACTCTATGTCTCTTAGTTAAAATAAAATCATATTACCTAACCTGAGTGATTTCAGAAGTTAGTAAGTGACTGATTTTCCATTCCCTTGGTAAGCAATAATTCATGCAAAGAGATTGACTGAAGTTTTACTGTGCTACTGAGATGGAAAAACAGTGAAATTTTGTTTGAGGCTTTTTACAAGTGAAAATGGCAGCATATGAGGAAAAAATGTTTTAAAGGAGGATAGTATTCAAAATATAATAATTTTGAGAAAGCTAGGCTCATTCTTTTGAAGCAAACAATATTAAAGAAACTGTTAGGAAAAAAGGCCACTTATTTCATGTACATGGAAAGAAAATAGGCATTAATATTACAAAAGTGCACAGATCAGCAAATTTATGAAGAAATGTATGAACAGAGAACACCTGACATCAAAGTTATTTATAATTACTGAATGGTTTACATTTAACCAGAAATGCATGGGAGGGGAGAAGGAGCTAGGAAAAATGAAGGTGTATTAAATGTTTTGGCAAATGCAAGAGAAGTTCTCCAGTTTGGGCTGGTTTTAGAGGCTATTTTTGGGGAACAGATTTGTGTATAGCTTTAATTCTTATGAAATGCAAGTATCATCACTGGCTTACACAAACCTTACATTCCAAAATACTATTGACATTGCTGTGAGCAAAATTCAGCTGAAATAAGAAAATAAAATAAAAAAAAGAGCACTGCCCTAATTTAACTCATAAAATGAAAACATCTTGGATGCTTCAATTTTACTGTGGAAAACCAACATGTTGTGTTATGCACATGATATATAAAAATTCTATTGTATCACAATGGTCAGAAGAATGAATTCAGTAATTGTTTATGAAGCAGCAAATTACAGGAAAAATTGCCTCCTCTTAATAGAATCTGAGCAACTAGAAAGCCTGTTTCAGAAAAGTATTTATCTCATCTAACTTTGAACACCAATAACATACAAGTCCACATCTGAGCTACTCACCTCAGGCACATTTAACATTTTCCTGGCCCACATTAGATGTCTGCTTTAGGATGAGATGAAGTCTAAGTATAAACCCAAAAGAGTATTTGAAGATGGAATAAAAGCACACACTGTGATTACAGAATTGTATCCTTGAGAGAGAGAAAATTTCCTCCATGCTTGAAGTTATTAAGAAAGCTTTAGGGAATTATCATTCAAGAATCCAGAAGCCACTATGAAAGCTTTTCAGATGTCTAGAAATAATTAATAATCAATCCATTCTCTTTATATTAATATAAAGATGAAAGTTTGGCACAACAATTATTTCCTAGTTTTCAGTAGTTGAAATTCTGCAAAGCTTTCCATGAGGAGGTTTCACAGATGATTTAGTAGGAACTTGAAAATATAATGTACTTCTGTGAAATGTGGAGGCTGCCATGAAATATTTAAATATCAATGGATTAAGATGGAAAATACCTAACAGCTTTTCTTGTGGAATATTTAATATTCTGGATCCATTTTAAATCTTAGGGGATCCACCTAACACCTTAATCGCTGTAAAAATGCTGCAATAGTTACATCTGTACCAAAATTGCTTTAACCAGGTCTTGAATTAAAAACCATTTGTATTTTTATTGCAGAATATGAATTTCAATATATCTGTAATGGTAAAATCTCCTGAAAAGCTATTAACCAGCAGAATTACTTGGCAGAGCAAACCAACCTACTAAGCAATTTTGCGAAAATTATAATTCATTTCCTACACAGTATAGTGTGCTGGTTCTCTATAGTCACAGTAAATAGCTTTTTCTGTTGATGTTTCCCCTTTCTAAATTGGGAGAAGTAGTCATCTTATTTCTTTCACTTCAAAAGCCTTAATACCAGCTGAGCAAAAGTGCTGAGGATTTGTGAGAGATATTTATGTTATTATTTCATAGTGGAAATATTTCATGAGTATCTACCTGGTAAAACCAAATCAAACTAAACCAACAAAACTCACTTTTCATAGCATTTCTTCCTATTCCAGTGCAAAAAACAATGTACTGATTTTTGCCTAGAAACCTCACAGGTCGATAAGTCAGTCATTATTTTAGTAATGTTCTTCTGCTTAAGATGATAATGCTGCCAGGGCTTTTTAGTCTCTCTTTGAAGATTGTCTCAATATTTTGTGAAAAGTTTATCCTGAATACTAGAATTAACAAGCTTCTGCTACAGAGCAGTATACAACAACTTTACAGATTATCTGTGGCATTCCAAACAAGTCATCTGGGTCTCAAAAACAGAGGCCTTATTTCCTATCTGTAATGACTAGATATCAAAATAAGACTTAGTAATTCAGTAGCTTCATACTTTTATAATAAGCATGAGTTGGTGTGGCTCCTATTAAAGTAGCTCCTATTTCAGAAAAGACCTAGAAGAAGTTCCCAAAGCATAGCTATATACATGATTAGTATGACAGGAGGAAACACACAGGGAACAGATGAATGCTTCTAACTGCACATTTTTTGAGTTTGCAAAATCAGATCTTTATTTTAATGAAAGCTTTGAAAACAACCATAACATTAATGAAGTGAGTTCACACTAATTTTGATACTCTTTGCCAGGTGAAGTTTATGAAGGCTTGTGACAGAAATGTCCAGAAGACATCTCTCTGTCCCTTTAAAGAGATTTTGGAAATAGTTCAATGAAAAAGTGTCAGATTGTCTTGAAAACAAAGTGCATTATGGTTCCAAATTCTTACTCTTACTTTTTTCAATTACTAAAAATTCATAGAGAAATGCCCTCCATCAAAAAACAGCCCATAACTTTCCTGTGTTAAAGTAAAAAATGCTTTTGACTCCTAAGATAAATGGAAAATTCTTTTTTCTTGTTGTACCCAGGAGCTTTTATGTAGCTCTTGCAAAATGGCACAAAATAATGAAGTTTAGAGAAGCCATTAAGGAAATAAAAGTGTTTTTCAACTAAGTAAAGATGCCTACAATTCAAACAGTAGTACTGCATTTGGCAGATAATTAGTCAATGATTGTCTTTTGAACTCTGAAAATAAATGTAGAAGGAGCAGATACGCTATGCTTTAAAAAGTGACAGGTTTGACTGTTTTTTGGGTATTTTTTGTTGTTGTTGGTTTTTTTTTTTTTTTACTTTTTAAGCCTTTTGCTTAAGGATTTTTTCCAAAGGCAGTTTTCTAACCAAATACTGTAATTATGTACATATGCACAGGCCTTGAGGAAACCCTACAGCTCTATTCAGCTATATGCTATACAGTTTTTGATTTTACAGATTCTTATTATTTTAGTTCCGCTAAATGCTTTTAGCTAAAGTTGACCAAAACTTTTCCCTTTGAGACCCTGTTTTGAATTCCTTGTAATTGCCATATTTAAACTGCTCAGGCTCATATGCCCCATGCCAGATGTCTACTTTAGGATGAATAATTTTGGAAAATTCCAGCAAAAATTGCTCAGTAATTTTGCAATATTAAAGAAAAAAGTTTTTATTTTTTCCCCATTAATGTGTTATTTTGAAGCAGTTAACATGAGTATTATTGTTATTACTGAATGAATCTCTCTGCACCTTACAATGGTGTCTTTGTAGAAGTGATTCCAAATGAAGTTCCAGATAAAATCTTAGCAAAAAACAAACAAACAATAAAATCTTAGCAACAAACAATCTTGTCAACAAAAG